>NW_024038071.1:0-93057 GCF_016077235.1 Cyprinodon tularosa
TGTTTTGTGGTTCAAAGTTTTTTGGGAAAACTTCCCCAAGACATTCCTCTCAAAAACAGGGTTGTTTTGACTCCACAAAACCCAAATGTTGTAATATTCAACAATTACAAAACAAGCTCTAGATAAAGTGTAGGGCACATTTTCCACAATAACTACATATTTACATGTTGTAGACACTGTAATAAACACAGAAAAAAAATATGCAAAGCTTTTTACTTACTTCAATTAGATAAATCCAGTCCAGTAAATCGAGGGGATGATGCTCAACAAAAATCTGGAGGTTGTGTGACTTCTTCACCTGAGGGTAGGCCTTGTATACAAATGTAGGACCCAATAGCATTGTGAGATGAAACAACATGACTCAATGAGTATGTTAATGCAGTTGAACCAAAAAAAAAAAAAAAAAGGTTTATTTTGGGAGGACAAAAAACAGTGGGTCTTACAGGGTTAATGAACAAAAGGTTAAATCTCCATGTGAAGCAGCAGCCCTTGCAGACGAGTATGTGCTTACTCACAAAAGTCACTTTGAACCAAGCCGTGCAACTCATAAGTATGGTCTCAGACATGGTCCTTTGTCTGAAGCTTTACATCACAAGCTCCAGCAAAAACTTGGTCATAAAGTACCAGTTAATGTCAATACCTGTAGATACTGTCTAGTTGAGGGTCACTGGTCACAGCTTTGGATTCTCTTATTTTAGAGTCTGTGTTGCCATTTTCTAAAATGTCTGATACTTGTTGTTGTCATTGTACAGGGCATGGGGTTAGTTCCATTTTCCTCTCCTTTACATAAAGTCACTTTAGCTTGTGGTCTTGTAGAAGGTGATGTGGATGTTGGGGTACGGCCCCAGTTGCCAGTAGAGGGAGTGCACATGATTTTGGGGAATTACCATGCAGGGAGTAAAGTGTGGGCAGATGGTAATCCCAACATCTTTAAAATGCCTAATTGTGTGTCCCCTGTAGGTCTATCCTTGCACTGTAGTAGTGTGCCTTCTGAAGTATTTCCTGTTTGTGCTGTAACCCGTGCTGCCTCTAGAGTTAAAGAGAATGAGGTTAAGCCAAACAATTTTGAGTTGCCATTCAAACTTCAGACAGAACAGTTGTCTACTTCTAAAGATACATTAGAAGCTGAACAAAAAGCAGATACATTGTCTAGTCTTTTTGCTATTGTTGTGCCTGAGTCAGTTGTGAGAGACAAAGCTACATGTTATTCCTTCTAGGTGAAGTTTTAGTTAGGAAATGGGTTCCACACAGTAACCAGGGTTTGGGAGATCCAGTCTTTCAAGTAGTGGTCCCAACTGTATTGAGAAACAAGGTTTTACAAACATCACATAGTATCGTAGCAGGTCATCTGGGTGTACGGAAAACTTATGTCCGTATTCTCCGTAATTTTTTCTGGCCACTTCTTAAAAGAGATGTAGCTCGGTTTATTAGGACTTGTCATACATGTCAGCTCACCAGCAAACCAAACCAGGTAGTCAAGCCAGCACCTTTGTACCCAATCCCAGCCATAGGGCAGCCTTTTGAACATCTCATTATTGAATGTGTTGGGCCATTACCACAATCTAAGTCAGGACATAGCTATCTATTGACTGTAATGTGCCAGGCAACTAGATATCCGGCTGCTTTTCCACTTCGCACAACTTCAAAATCAGTTGTAAAAGCACTGACTCAGTTTATTTTTTTATTTTTTTTTTTTTTACAGTGTCCTGTCTGGCAAGGTGGCAATAAGAATAATTGTCTTGATGCCAAAAGGAGCCCAACAGATTTTACTTTCACAAGTGTAGCGGTATCGCAATTGCCATACTGCTCCACTTGTTTCATGTATATAAATTGCTTTATTATAATTATGCAGGGAGTTTTACAGTTCATATGGACACTGCAATGTAAGTAGAGCAGAAAAACAGAAGAAGAAGAAGGAAAAAGAAAAAAAACGACAAAAGATGAAAGAAAGAGCACTGCATGAAAAGTGGGATTTTCGTCAATATACGGCACTGTAGATTGTCGTGGAACTTCAGGTTAGCGGCAGTTTACGGCAATTTGCAGGCTTCGCCGAAAACTCCCGTAAATTGTCAGAAATTGACGTGGACTTTCTTAGGCAGTGTTCCCCCCATGCCTCCCCCCCATGGAATTCTAGGGGAGGCTTTAACATGTAAATGAACATGCTGTGAGCTATACAAATGCAACCCTGGGTAAGAAAATCTCTGATACAAAGAGATCAGGCTCAGTATAGCCTCTTACATTTTAGCTTGAATTGATTTATTTAATTAAAGTATAGAGACCAAAACAGATCTTTAGCTGACAGAGCAATACATTTAGAGCAGTAATTCTTTTTTTTTAAATTTGCATTTAAGATAAAAAATAAAATGTTGTCTGTCAATATGCTCAATTCACAATTACTTAAGTGGAAAAGTTTCAAGAAATGATTCTGAGATGATTCACTTTATAACATGGCGCATTATCCTGTTGGAAGTAGCCATCAGAAGATTGGTACACTGTGGTCATAAGGACATAGGTCAGCATGCTAAATTGGTTTTAAGTGGCCCAAAGTGTGGCAATAAATATCCCCCAAATAGATGGTAGAAATAGATCAGGCTCAGTATAGCCTAATTATAGACTCTTACATTTTAGCTTGAATTGATTTATTTAATTAAAGTACGCTAGATTACTGTGTATGCAAATGTTATGTAAAAAAAATACACAAAATAATTTACTTCAAAAATTAGTTTTAATCAGAATCAGTTGGCTGTAATGGTTACTTTTTTTTTAGATTTCTACTTTTTTTTTTGTTATTGAATATATAAGAAAACAATAACAATCTCAAATAACAAGTCAATAACAAATATTTCAATACAAGAAGAAATATCACAACTCCTGCTTTTGAAAAATAAAATTAAATGCACAGGCTGGAACAAAGTATAAAATAAAATAAAATAAATAAAAATAAATAAAATAATAATAGTAGTTAAAGTAAATTAATCAGTGGGGACTACCAACTGAAATTCTTCAATTAACTCAAACAATTTAATTGCATTTAAATTCTGCATCTTTCTCAGACATCTTTTGAAAAGGGAAAGTTCATTTTTGAGAGCAGAGATTGAGAGGGAGCATTTTGCTTAGCGACATTTATGGATATAATACTTTGTTACAATTATTAGAATATTGATTAAAAATTCCAAATTTTTTTCTTTAATGGATAAACCGAATTGAATGTTTTGCCAGGAAATAAAATCTAAATTTATTGTTTTAGAAGACAGAAAGGTTCGAAGTTGATCCCATAAGTTTAATACTTCTTTACATTCATAAAAAAGATGTTTAGTTGTTTCCAATTGAGTTGTACAAAAGCCACAATTCAACATTAAGCTTAAATCTCTCTCTTAAAAACTCATTTGAAGGATATATGTTATTTATTATTTTAAACTGTAATTCTTTATATTTAGGAGGAATTGGGAATTTCAAATAATTTGTCCTAATTTTGACTATCATAGATTTCTTAAAATTTTATAAGAGAGCTGTGCTTTTTGTTCTTCCTTGGTACATATTATTTATAGAATATTGATTCAAAAACTTGTTGTTGCATTTATTATCTCTAATGTCCACCTGCTCAAATTCAATCTTATGGAGACAAACAATTGCAATTGCAAACAATTTATAGGTGCATTACCGCCACCTTCCAGAATGGAGCGACGCGAGCTCTTCTCGCGAGTCCTTCCGTATAACAATGACGTCGTATGTGATTGGAGGAGCCTGATGAGCCTTCGGCCCCATCGTCCAATCACGTGTGAGCTTTTGTGCACTACGACTTCTCGCGAGACCAGCATATTAGCAGACATGTTTGTGTTACTATACTCAGAAGAGCTTCATCTCCAGTTACCGTGTTTGTATTTTGTTGTTACGTGAACAATGGCTGCACGACGTCTCGCGTTCAACTCGCCTCCAACTGCTCTTAGTCCACAACTTTCGGCCAGCCCGCAGACTGACGAGAAGAAACTGCTGATTGCTATCAGCGGACTGTCTCGTCAGCTTGCCCAACATACTGCCGACATGAATGAGCGCCTCACTCAGCTGGAGAATTCGATGCACTCCAGGTTGCCGTCCATAGAGGACAAGATGGCGGCTCTGCAGTCGAGCAACTTTGCGGGATATACGAACTCGAGGAAGAGAAGACGGGTGCACAACGCCACGCTAGCGGTAAATATATGTTCGATTACTGGTAGCTATGCTAAAAGCAGCCTAGCTTAGCTAGGCAAGCTAAAGACAACCTAGCCTAGCTAGGTAAGCTAAAAGCAGCCTAGCCTAAAGCTTTATTAAAGTGTATTTTTTGTGATTCACAGGAAGCAATATGCCGTCTTAACAACTCGGAGACTAATTGCAGGCGCTATGAACCGGAGCAAGGGTAAGGTTTAAAGAATATGCTTTCATTCTGCGGTAAAAGGACATGGATACGGATGGATACCGACCATAGCTGTACTTTTTTTTTTTTTTTTTCACAGACTACAGTCGCCTCACAATGAGGCGGTGACCTCCTATTTGCTCGGATTTGCATGATGTTGATAAAGACGACATTGTGTGTAAGTGACTTGTTTTAATGTTTTCTCCTTCCTTGTTACTGTGACTTGCGTTTGATTTATTTTTTTTTATTCATACCACTCTCATTTAATTGTTTTCCAGCTGCCTGTAAGACGTATTATGAGACGGTATGCAGGAGCTTCAGATACACGCTGCTAGCCAGCACATGCGTGCGGAGGCTGCCAGGCTATCTGCTCGGAGTCGGGCCAGAAGAAAGAGGGTAAGACTTTATTTGGTGACTATTTTTCAGGTGCATTGATAGATGTGTTGTGTCCATATGCAGTGCGCTGATTCATCGTTTTTTTTTTCAGCTGCTGAAGGCGAGGCAGAGTGTGCTGGCAGATGAGGAAGTGGAACTCTGTAAGTCCGCCACCGTCGACCTCATGTCCGACGAAGAAGATGGCGTCGTCGGCGGTGTCTCTGGATGGATTGTACGGTCGCCGCCATTTCGTAGGCCGGATCTCACTGAACTCTGTGTTAAGCTGCAGTCCCGGTTAGAAGCGATGCCGAAGTACAGGGCCACGCACAGTAGGCGTCTGCACATCGGACCTGCCTCGGAGGGAATGCCGCCAGTTACCTCCAACCCCGAGGAAGCAAACGGACCGTTCACGGAGTTGTAATTTTTAGATACGCATGTGTTTGGATACGCGTTGTATATAGTTGTGTGTGTTTTAATAAAGCTCTTTCTTTGCATAAACAGCTTCCTGGCAAATCTTCATTTCCTGTATAAATTCATTCATGTCCTTGATGGTAGCATAATAATTGTGTAGTAGTGTAGGATAACATAAATACACAGCATATGAATGAATAAATATATGAATGAATAAATATATGAATATATATATATATATATATATGAATGAATAAATATATATATGAATAAATATATATATGTAAATATATATATATATGCCAACCAATCACGAGCGACTTTACTTGTTTAAAAAGAAGTGGTTCCGTCCAATACTCAGTAAGAAAATTAAAGCCTGGCGTGGCCACGTGTGGTTTTGCTGCCAATCACGAGCGATTTCATTTGTTTGAGAATAGTGGTTTCAGCCAATACTGAGAAGGTTATTCAAGCCAGACCTGGCCAGCCGTGCGGGTTTGCTGCATTCATATGCTAATTAGGGCCATTAGTACAGCTGATCGCTCTCCACATACGTCACGGTACGTTTCCGACAATTTGTGGCACGACAAACGCGGACAAGCACGGGTTGCAAATTGTCGGAAACTGACGAAAATCAGGCAGATCTGCGGGAGTTTACGGGGGTTTACAGGGACGAAAATCTCACTTTTCATGCAGTGGAGGAGATAGGAAGGAGACAATGACAAAACATTTTCAGTCTGCTTCATCACCTGCAATGAGATGAAAAAAAAGAACAGCACAACCAAAAGACATGGTACGAGATATACAATAAAGCAAACACCTTGAAACTATCGCTAAAGTAATATTATTAAGTCTGACATGTACTCTGTGTTACCTGAAGATATGAATGTGGGGTTTCTGTTTGGAAGTGAATCTCTAAGTACCTGAAGCCTAGCACCTGTAGTTGTTTGTGAGGGTGAACTTGTGGATGTAAAGTTTTAACCATAGAAAAAATGCTCAATAGTGGTTGTGGAGAGCCGGAGAGGCACACCCCCCAGAGCACTGAGTCTAGCACCGGGAGACCCAAAGCCCCAGGCGCCCAAAGGGACCCAATAAGCGAAGGCACCAAGGCGGGGCCAGCCCCGGAAATCAGACCCCCACCAAGGGAGGAGGAGAGACAGCCACGAAGAAGCCCCCCAGCCACCGCCATGCCGGCGCCCCGGGGAGCCGCGGGGACGAGTCCGCGGGCCCCGCCGGCAGCCGGCCACCCCGAAGTAGGGCCGGGCACCGAACACCAGCCCCCCCACGGCGCCGACCGAAACGCCCCAGCCCCACAGAGCACCGAAACACGCCCCGCCCCCCGGCACCAAGCCCCGGCGACCGGCCGCAACACCCACCGGACCGCACCACCCAGGAAAAACACTCAGGCGGCCCCGCCCCTGGCCAGGGCCCACGCGCATCCGCCGCGAACCGGCCGCGAGCGCTGCGGGCCCCCCCCAAAACGCCCCCCCGGACAAAAGCGCAGCCCCACCCCACCAAGACCGATGCCAACAGCGCGCAACGAAACACACCGCGCACAGAATCAGCCCGAGAGCAGAAAAGCCGCCCGGCGTAAAACCGCAAGAAGAGCAGACCGCAGCCGGCGCAACTCAGTTTATTTCTACCTTTGGTATCCCAAAGGTTATTCAGTCACATCAGGGTTCTAATTTTACCTCCCATATGGTTGCCCAAATCCTTAAACAGCTTGGAGTTAAACATAACAAGTCTACTGCATTCCATGCTCGAAGTCAAAGAGCTTTGGAATGTTTTCATCAGACTTTAAAGTCTTTGCTACGTGCATACTGTACAGAGTTGTCAGCAGATTGGGAGGAAGGGTTACCCTGGTTGTCACTAGCCGCTCACGAAGTAGTGCAGGAAAGCACAGGGTTTAGCCCAAATGATTTGGTGTTTGGTCACAAAGTCCGAGGGCCGTTGGCAGTTTTGCAGGATGGTTGTTTGCCTAATGAACCACCTCAAAACCTTTTTGACTATGTGAATGGGTTTAGACTGAAGTTGTACAGAACTGGTGAATTGGCTAAGGAAAAATTGGAATTGTCTCAAAAGAAAATGAAACAGAAATATGACAAACAAGCTGAGCTGCGTGAGTTTAGTCCTGGTGATCATGTCCTTGGTCTTTTGCCACTTGTAAATTTACCGTTTCAGGCAAAGTATAATGGTCCCTTTACAGTGTTGCGTAAAGTGTCAGATTCAAACTATCTCACTGAAACCCCAGGTCATAGGAAATCCTATAAACTATGTTACATAAACCTGCTAAAGTCCTATCATTCCCGTAGTCCAGTTCAGGTTGAAAGCACTTCAGCGGTGAGGTCAGCAATGGCTTCGATGCCCATCACTGTCCCTAGTGGCCTTAACTTTTTGAGGGGGGAGAAGAGGAGGTAGTTGTGGTGTTGGATGAAGTTTTAAGAGGTCGTTTGAAAAACTCTCAGACTTTGCAAAGTCTTAGTCCACTGGTAGATCATCTAGATTGTGGTAAACGTGATGAGTTGGTGGCCCTCAGAAGTTATCCTGCTTTGTTTTCTGACACTCTTTCATGGACTCATTTAATCGAGCATAACATAGACATTGGAGAGGCTAAACCCATTAAACAAAAGTTTTATAGAATATTCGAGGAGAAGAAACAACAGTTGTAGACAGAGGTACAATACATGTTGGAAAATAAAATTGCTGAGACATGCTCTTCCAATTGGGCATCACCCTGTCTTTTAGTTAGAAAGCCTGACTCAACTTTTAGACCTTGTACTGATTATCGAAAAGTAATGTCACTAAAGCAGATCTTTTTTCTCTTCCTATGATGGAGGACTGCATAGATCAAGTTGGGTCAGGTGCCTTTGACAAAGAGAGCCCGTGAGATTGCTGCTTTTGTCACTCCATCTGGCTTGTACTGTTACAACGTAATGCCTTTTGGGTTGCGGAATGCTCCAGCCACCTTCCAGAGGCTGATGAATCTGGTGGTGTCAGGTCTGGAAGGGTGTGCCGTGTATCTGGAAGATGTAGTCGTTTACTCAGATTCTTGGGAGGAGCATATCCGGAGAGTACAAGCCCTATTTGAAAAACTGGTGTGGGCCAGGCTGACTGTTAATCTGGCAAAGTGTGAGTTTGCCAAAGCCACTGTGACTTACCTTGGAAAAATTGTTGGTCAGGGCTTTGTTCGTCCTTTGGAAGCAAAGATCGCCGCTGTGAAGCAGTTCCCACAGCCAACCACCAAGAAGGAACTAATGCGCTTCCTTGGAATGGCAGGCTACTACCGTGCCTTTTGTAAAAACTTTTCTGCAGTAGTGTCTCCCCTGACCAACCTGTTGAAGGCCAAGGCTGAGTTCATCTTGTCCACCCAGTGCCATGCAGCATTTGAGGCAGTAAAGGCTCTTTTGTATTCAGCTCCTGTGTTGGCAGTACCACGTTTTAAACAACCCTTCCAATTACAGGTAGATGCTAGTCAGATAGGGGCTGGGGGTATCTTACTGCAGGAAAGTGACAAGGGAGTGGAGTGTCCCGTTAGTTTCTTCTCCTGGAAATTTAGTAAGTACCAGCAAAACTATTCGGTCATAGAAAAGAAGGCACTAGGTCTCATCTGGGATTCACAGCACTTCGAGGTCTATGTCGGCTCTTGTTTGACAGTTTTCACTGACCATAATCAACTTACATTTTTGAAGTCTATGCAGAATCCCAACCAGCGGCTGATGCGTTGGGCCTTGTTCCTACAGCCTTATAGCCTTGACATTAGACACAGTGGTAAAAGTAACACTATGGCTGACGCTTTGTCCCGTGCTCCATTGAACTAACTTCATTTGTTTCTCTGTTCTCCCCTGCTGGTTGTCTTTTCCTCCTTCTCTTAAACTGCTCCCCAGGTACCAGGGCTGCTGAGATGGAGGAGTGGACAGATGGTCAGGGGATGCACAGCAACTACTAGAGCCAGGACTGGTAGCTATTTGTATTTTGGGGAACATTTTGAATTGGTTTTAATGTGGGCCAAATTTTGGGTTGAGGGTGGAACCCTCATTTTAAGGAGGGGGGTGCCACGGCCCTTTTCCTCTGACCTGCTGGGGCGGTTCCTCCTGTCGGCAGAGTTGAGCTCCACTAACACTCTCTCTCTGCTCCTCCAGGTACTCCCTTTGTTGTTTGGTTCAGGTTAACACTCAGACACATTCTCACATTCATGTTCACCCACTCATACACTGCACATACTATAACATTCTTACATACTCACATCTCATCCCTGTTTTATTTATTTGAAGTTACTTATAGGTTATGTAACGCTTGTTAAAGGCTAATGACAAGGAACTGACTATATAGATGTAGAAAGATGTTACCAGAAGAGGGTTCGTTGAGGAGCCCGAGGTGTGAATAATCACAGACAAAAATAAGGTTTAACTAGTTTTGTATTAAAGTGGCCAAGACACACACAAAAAAAAAAACAACAAACACACAAACATTAATAACAAAACAGTATTTGATTAATTGTCCCCAAGGTTCAGTTAGGTTAGATTGTTAGTCCATACGCTATGGTAATCCAGGGTTGAGAAGAGAATAGTTTTTATCCTTATAGGAAAGAGTCTGTATCCTACCGCACAGGTAGAGGTCTTAGCTCGCCATCTTCAGCTGAATTAGAAAAAGAAAAAGTTGTTGTGAACCAGGTTGTAGTGAGGGTGATGTCCTTTTTCTGGCATAAAAAAGAAACCTGACCGTTGAAGGGATGACAAGTTGATATCCGTCTGTGTAGTGGTATTAATGAAAGACAACATGAGCGGTTTGGCCCAAGTTGTGAGAGAGAAGCGAGTCCAAAAGACAGGTTATAATATTAGATCTTTAGGAAGATCCAGTAACTTTTTTTTGAAACGAGACGCCAACAGAGCATGCAACAGCCACAGGTGGGGAATGGAGGAGGGAGTGGCACTCTGACTCTGCAGGTAAATAGAGTTGGGGTGATGTCGCACAGGGCGTGGCCCGTCAAATTAAAAGGACTTAGGAGCTGAGGGCTACAGTTACAATAAACTATTGATTGGCCTAAACAATTTTGTGTCCCCTCCTTTTTTTCATGGGCACTGAGCCGGCCTGTGACATCATCAGGATCCAGTCAGAGTCTCTTTAAACTCAAACTGCTGCAGCTTCAACCTCTGAGGATCATCAGGACACAGATCAGCTTCTCTCCCTCACCAAGATCAGAACTTCCACTTCCTGCAGAGAGAAGAAGGATGAAGAGAGGAGATCAGCGAGTGTTTCCAGCCTCTATTTCTCCATCAGCTGTCAGTCAGTGATGCAGCACATCCAGGATAAAGAGCAGCAGGGACTTCAGTCCTGTTCAGAGCAGCTGTGGAGCAGAGCCAGCTTCCTTTCAGCTCTCATCTTAACGTGTTGGAGTGAACACACTGAGCTCCAAGCTAACACAGCTCAACACATTTTTAGCATCCAGTCTGGTTCCTCTGCAGGTTTCCCTCCAGTCCACAGTGGAAACCACCTGCTGAGAGTCCTGAAGGCTTCATTGCTGCACAAACACTGTAGTGATGGATTTACTGCTGCTACATGTTAGCTGCTGCTCCATTTAGACACAGAAACTCTGGCTGCTGATCAACATCTCATCTGTTTCTGAAATATCAGCTGACTAAGAAACATGGAGGCTGTCCCTGAACACATCTGGATGAGACTAATGACAGAAGGACACATGTCCAGATGTGCTGAGTGGACTTCTGTAGAAAGACCACATGGTGACTAAATGGAATGATGGTTTGTGAAATCAGAGCCACTGATTTCCAGGCTGCATTCAGACTGATCTCAGAGCTGTGGCTAAGATGAAACTGATCAGTTGTTTCCTGTTGAAAAGAGAGAACAAAGAGTCTGAGATCAGATCTGATGCTCCCACAGTTTGATGGATGAGGACCACTGTCTCTAGACATGTTGGAAGGCTGGCAGCTGGAATCCAGCTTCATTTCCTGGAGACATGAACACAACAACAACAGTCGTCTTCACATCAACACAAACACAGGAACACAACCAGCTTCTGGCTCCTCTGATTGGCTGATTGGTGTCTCTGTGTCCAATCAGGAAACCTGTCACCGTCCACCTCCCACTGAGAAGCTGCAGCTTTACTGGGAACACTGGATCTTTGCTTTGATACTAACTGGGTTTAGAACAATCCTGCTGACAGCAGCTGGACTCACTCCAACCATCTACTTACAGATTCTGCAGTTTGTAGTCTGGACTCTCTACAAGATCCTGCAGCTGCTGAACATCTGACTCCTTCAGGTTGTTTCTCCTCAGGTCCAGTTCTGTCAGATGGGAGGGGTTTGACTTCAGAGCTGAGACCAGAGAATCACAGCTGATCTTCGTCAAACCACACCACCTCAACCTGGATAAAGAACAGAAAGATGTGAGCTGATCCAACAGGATGCAGGTTAGAACAGTCCAACAGAAGCAGTTAAAGAGCTCTCATTAATATTAATGCCAACATGCTGCTGCTCCAATAAAGACCTGCTGACTTCAGCTCTTTATCTCTGTCAGCTCCACCAGCAGCTCCATCAATACAAACTCAGCTTCTGCTGCCAAATTCTTCAAGTTTCACAGAAAAAAAACCAACAATTGTGAGAACTTTTGGGGGAAAAAAACAAAAAGAGAATGCAATGATCAATTACCCCACAGTAGGGCTGCACAAAACTGAAAAACTGACATTAGGGTTTTTCTAACTCTGCATCACTTAATGAAAAGGTTTCAGGGGTGGTTTGGGGACCCAAATGCGGGAGGCGGGGTGGGAGATCCTTGCAGTTTTAAAATAAAAAAAAACAGAGGTAACAGAGGTGGGGCCCAAAAAAAAATAAAACATGAAAATATAAAGCAAACCAAAAAATAGGAAACACAGGGGAAACCAAACACGGGAGCCAGGGAATGAGGAAGGAGACCACAGCATGGGAAGACAGCTAAGACAAAAGGGGAACCAACAAAGAGTGAGAGCAGAAAGGGAGCATATATACAGGAGAAAAAGGGAGGGCAACGGGGAACAAGGCAGGTGGAAGGAGCAACAGGGAGCCGGGGGAAAAGGGAACATACAAACAAAGAGGGCAATAGAGGACAACAGAAAAACAGAAATAATAAAAAATCAGAAATTACAAAAAAACTGAAATTAACCAAAAAAACTAGAAAACAAGAGAAAGTAAAGAAAAACAGAACCAAGACCATACAAAATAAAGTGTGAAATGAAAAAAAATGAAGCTCCCCATTTGTGTGAACCCCTTTCTTCTTTTCATCTTTTTGTTTTGGGCTGTTAAAAATTCTTTTTTTTTTTCTATTGCTTTTTATTGGAGCCAGTGGCCCCTTGGGGGATCCTGCACACAGTGTGTGAAACCCTTTGTTCACCCAGGCCTTGTGAGCTGGGTGTTTGGGGGTTTTCTGCCGGGGGGGTTTTTTAGGGGGGGGGGGGGGGGGGGGGAAAGGGGGGGGGGGGGATTTTTAAAAAACCCCCCCCCCTTTTTTCCCATTTTTTTCCCCCCCCCCTTCATATATTAGAGGTTAGATTTTTTGATTTTAAAATTTTTTTCCCGCCCCCAATTAATAAAAATTTAGCCAAAAAAAAAAAAATTCCCCCCCCCAAAAAAGGGGGTCAAATTATGGGGGAAAAAAAAATTTTCATCTAAATCACCCCCAAACATTTTTCCAAACCCCCAAAAACAAAAACTTCTTCCCTTCATTTTTTAACCCCTTTTTTATCCCAAAATTTTTTTTCTCTTGGAAAAATTCCCCCTTTTTAAAAACCCTGAAAACACCCGAAAAGGGTGAAAAAGTCCTTTCATTTCCCCCCCTACCGGGAAATTTAGAAAAGTTTAGGTTTTAAAATAAGGGGCCCCAAAGACCAAATCAAAAAAATTTTTAAAAAGGGTTAAATTTTTTTTCCCGTTTCAAAAATTTTACAAAAAAACAATTCAATTTTTAAGCATCCTTTAAAAAATTTAAACCATGAAGGAAAAAACAAATTTCCCCGGGACCCTTTCCTTAATAGCCTTTTGAACCTTTGGTTGGGGAAAAGACAAAGAAATTTAAAAAATTTTTGGGGGGGGGGGGGTTTTTTTCCCTTTGGAAAAAACCCGGGATTTTAAAAAATTTTTTAAAAAAAAATTTTTTTCCAAAATTTTTTTATTTTCCATTGGGTTGGATTTTTTAAAAAAAAACCCCCCCAAAAAAAAATTTCCATTGGGTTTTTTTAAAAAAAAATTTGGGGGGGGTTTTGAAAAGTTTTAAGGCCCCCAAAAAAGTTTTTTTTTTTCCCCCCCAAAAAAAAAACCCGTTTTTAAAAAATTTCCCCCAAAAAAAAAAAAACCAAAAGGGTTTTTGGGGAAAAACCCAAAAAATTTTTTTTCCCCTTTAAAAAAATTTTTTGTTACCCCCTTAAATGTTTAAATTTTTTTTTTCCCCCCCAAAAAAAAAAAAAAAAAAAATGGGGGGGGGGGCAAAGCAAGAAAAATTTTTTGTTTTTAAAGGGGGGAAAAAACACAAAAAATTTTTTATTTAAAAGTTTTGGTGAAAAATTTTTTTTTTTTTTAAAAAAAAAAGAAGGGAAAAACCCCCGGGGGGGGGGGAATGGGGCTTTTTTTTTGGGGGGGGTTTTTTTTATTTTAATGAAACGGGGGGGGGGGGGGGATTGGGGGGGGGCCCTTTTTTTGGGGGGGTTTTAGGGGGGGGGGAAGGGGGGGCCCCGGGGGCCCGGGGGGCCCGGGGGCCCCCGGAACCGAGGCCCGGAAAACTTGCGCCTTTTCCCGGTTTTAAAAAATTTTCCCCCGGGGGGGGGGGTTTTTTTTTAAAAAAATTTTAAAAACTCGATGGCTTCGTTTTGTGTTTTACTTTTGTGTTGGGTTAAAGTTTGAAAGTGGGTTCAGGTCGTCTCCTGGTTTTTCTTTAAAACCAGGGTTTTTTGTTTCTTATTTTTTTATTTTTTTTTTCTGTTAATAAAATTTTTGGGGGGTGGGGAAAAAAATTTTAAAATTTTAAAAAATCCTAACTGCCTTTGTAAAATAGCCCTTTTTATCTTAAAATTTGCCCCGGGGGTAGGTTGGGGGAAAAAAGGGAAACCTTCCTTAATAATCTTGGGGTTCTGGTTTTTTCCGTTCCCCTTGCCCTTGGTAAATCCTTTTTTCTGGTTGGGGGTGGGAATTTTCCCCCCGTTTTTTCCTAAAACAAATTTTAAAGGGGGAAAGGTTTCCCCCCATGAAAAACAACCCTTTGTTTCATGTTTTTTCCTTTAATTTTGAAAATTTAGAGGGTTTAAAAAGAAAAACCCGGATTAAAACGGGGGGCCCCTTTGGGTGAAAATTAGTTTGGATTTGGTTTAAAAATTTTTTGAGTTTTGGGAAAAATTTCCCGAAAAAAGTTTCTGGGCGCCTAACTGTGTTTGGGGGGGGAAAAAAAGGTTTCTTTCCCCTTTTAGTATTTGTGGGGGTTTTTTTTTGGGGGGGGTTGGTTACGCTGGGGGGAAAAAATTTTTCGGCCCTGGTTTTCCCTTTTTAAATTTGGTGTTGCCGGGGGCGGTTAAAAAAAAATTTTAAAAAAAAAATAAAAATGGTTATTTTACTGGTGTCCCCAAAAAAAAATTTGTTAAAAAGTCCCAAAAAAGTGTTTTTGGTTTAAGGGATAAGGGTTGGGTTTTTTTTCAAACCATTTGGCCAGAGGCCATAAAAACAAGGGAGAAATTTTCTGGAAGAATATCCAGAAGGGCAGGGACACTAAAGCCTAACAATGCCTCCACCTTCCAGTCCAGATCCATCCAGCCTCTCTGGATCTGCTACTGAGAGATGCAGCAGCAGCACCGGGAGCTCAGAGCCTCGTACAGAGGAGGAGAACGGGAGAACCAAGTGTCCTCTCCAGGACTGAAGTCTTAGAGAGGTTCTGGGATTCTTTCTGCGTTCCACACTGCTGCCCATGTTGGCTCAACATCACTAAATAATGTTTCTGGGAATGGGAGTGGGAATTTCCTGCATTATCAGCTCTAAATTCAATGGATTCTGGGAAGTTCTGGATAATGCTGCTACCCCACACTGAAATTCAACTCATTGTTTCATGTTTCCTGCTTCCTACTTATTATAGCATAAATCATGAGAGGAAGTTTGAAAAAGAAATAACCTTTAACTGGATCAAAGCAGTGAAGAAGAAATCAGACTTTAGCCTGAAGATCCTCAGTGTGGATCAGTAGGATATCAGCCATATGTCTGCAGTTTAGAGTCAACACAACTTTACCATCAGAAATATCAGCACTAAACTAAAACATGGTGACTGACCTCAATGTCTGTAGTTTGCAGAGGGGAGACCGGAGAAAACCACAGAGCTGCTTCACTCCACCATCTTCTAGGTAGTTACTGCTCAGGTCCAGTTCTGTCAGATGGGAGGGGTTGGACTTCACAGCTGAGCCCAGAGAAGCCCAGCTGATCTCTGACAACCTGCAGTCATTCAATCTGAATAAATATTAAAAGACGTGTTGAAACAACTGGAGAGACAGGTTAAAACTAAAATAATGAAAAAATATTCAATAAAAATGAAGAAAATAATGTGACTGAAAGCTAAAGTCTCAGAAAAAATGATCAAGTTAAAGTAGTAAACCAAGCAGAACAAGAACATGTTCTAATGACGTGTGAAGGTCCAGATCAAGGTGTGTTTATTAGTCTCCTCCAGGGGAAATCTGTGTTGGACAAAGAGCAGAGCTGCAACACAATCCAGAGCCAGAACAACACAAGCAGATTTAACTGGTTGGAACCTTATTCCACTCTGGATTCTCATCAGTCTTTGTTCACTTTATAATAAAAAATAAATAAATAAACAGTTTTGAAAACTTCAGTATTCATTCTTTTCCTGCTTTGTGTGTCAACTGTCACGGTTGCTAAGCAACACAGCCTACGGCGTTAAAACCTGCCGAAGGGTACACCAGTTTGAATTCACAGCCAAAACTCTTCCTGTCTCCTTATTTTCACAGACTTGTAGCAAATATGCGTCCAAACCTCTGTAAACCTCTGCGTTGTTACAAGCAGCTCTTGTTGCGCGTCAGAACTCTGGTCTCAGCTGTTTCCCTCTGTTACGCACACCGATAAAACAGCTGTCCTTTATGCTACATAGACTTCCATACCCTCATTGGAAAGCTTATTTCATTGGCTACAAAGTCCAACAGTCTCATTGATCATAATCAATAACAGCAGAGCATTGTGTTGTTGAGGTATATTACCAACATGGAGCTAAATCAGTGGGCTGAACCATCCCCCTTGTTAGCCACCTGGAACCCATCCCCCTTCTCTTCTCCACAAGGGAGAACAAAGGATTCCCTCCAAAACAAGAACAAAGAAGACCTGGCCCACTGTGGGAGGCGGCCACCTCAAATGGACCAATCAGCCGAATACTCCAACAGGAAGTTCCCCCATGTCACACATGGCACAGACCAATCAGCCGATACTTTCACAGGAAGTGCTCCCGTGTCACACATGGTTTAAAAGCCAGAAGCAGACATTTTCTCTTTCTCTTTTTCCATGGGTTTGCAGCCCGTCAGGAGAGGCCCATTTCACGTGAAATATCAGAAGAAAGCTGACAGGAAGTAGCATTTCGTTTTCCTGCATCGAAAGTCACGGATCGCAGTGTTGCATCGTGCATAGCAACCGCGCTGACTGGGAGATAGAAAGCCTTTGAAGCTGACCGCGGAGTTTCGTTCTCCCCTTCCTTGGACGAATTGGCTGAGAGGACGCTCTCTTGCCGATCACCTCCTCAGATCACCTCCTGAAATCCCTCCCTTCCAACTCGTGAGCAGATCAACCCCTCTGCTGCGGCCCGAGCTGACTGAACTTTCCCGAGGGGCGGACCGGTGGCAGAGAAGCGCTGCCCGACAGAAACCAAGCTGCGGTTGCCGTGGAAACGCCAACCTCCCTCGGACGACGCATCTCACAGTAAAATCAATTTACTTTCTTTTGATGCATCAGAATTGCTGTGCTCAGGCGAGAGAAAGGCAGTTTAGGGTTTTTAATTAATGCTGATGTTCTTTTTTTTTATATCTGTGCTGATTAAGGGTTTGTTTATTTGGTTAAAATAAGTGTGTGCTTGTTCTTTCTTTCTTGGCTTTCCTGTCCTCTCCATTGTTTCTGCTTTGAGATAGAGATAAAGTTATCACATTCAGCCACGTGGGGTCCCGTGGTCGCCGCCATCTTGATCACAGGTCGCCCCCCCCATTTCTCTTTGTTCCCCTCACCGCGTGGTGAACAAAGGGGGGTGGTCCCCATTTAGCCACAACCATTCACACACATCACTACATTGCCAGGCAAAAAGGGGTTTTTGCTGAACGCTGCTATTGTTAATACATGTTCAATAATTTACCAATACTAAGCTGGATGTATTAATGTTCATGATCGATTGCACTGTTATCATTACACCTGCTGCTTGTTAATGCATTTAATCATTTGCTGATTTTAAGTTGGATGTATTAGTTTACACTGATCAATTGCACTATACCTGCTGTTAGCGGACATTAATGAATGTATTAATATCTGGCATATTTTGGACAATTTCAGACGCCAGTAATAGTTATTTCGTTGTTTCTATCTCGTTTAATTCTTTATTTTCGATTTTTCTTTTATTTCTCTTTTGAACTAGTCATTTAATCTACCTCGTGTTTATTTTTCTAGTAGTGTGTAGTGTTTGCATAGATGTTAGATTTCTGTAATCCTGAATTATTAGAATAAAGACATCATTGGTTAATCTGTAGTGGTTTTGGTCGTTCATATAACGGAGGGTTAATCACTCAGAGTAAACTCGATTCCTTTTGGTAATAGTGCGAATAAACAGAGATAGAAGGTTCTTTATTGATAATTTAATAGCTTTGCTGATAACTTAACCGGGGCCACTAGACTGGTGGATACCTGGATTTTAACAGCCGGTCCCCGGAACCCTCCAGTTGTGGATCAACAACCGGTAAGTAGATAACTCAGGGCTATAATTATCCACCTAAGAACACTAAATTGATTTTGGCCTTCGATGTTGAATAGGATAATAATTAACTATAACTCCAGTTCTAGTTAACCATATATTCATTATCTGCAGGACATTATTTTTGCACAACATATTGGTGTCCCTGGGTGGGCCTGAGATTGAAACTTCCGTTATATGAATAACAGATAAATCATCCAGAAATTAAAAACAGCTAAAAGCGCTACTACTGCTAAAATAGACCGGGTGTATTTGTGGTGTAGCAGTGACGGAGTCCAGCGGGTTTGAGTAGATTTAACGGCCAGTTAATTGAATCTCAGACTTATAATCCAATAGAGAATTGGTGATTTGGGACTTCAGCTGCGTTGTTTGTTGGTTGCTGCTATTCTGAAGCCGTGAGATCAAATTGTGGATTGGTGCAGCACAAAAGGGTTTTTAAAGTCACAGCGACTGGGTCAGTGTAGGCCACGTTGGCAGAGATTATCATCTCCCCCTAGTGGTAGCTTATGTAATTACGATTACTCAGCTGGTTCCAGTGTTTGAGACCCAAATTGTGTAGTGCTCTTCTTTAGGCGCAATCATGGTGGCGTAAGCGTGTTTATTGCAACACACCAGTTTGAAAATTCCCAGGCAAAGGCACCTTGTCTCCCCCTGGTGGTGGCCTTCTGAAATTTGCAGCCTGAATTGTGTAGAAGAAGAGTGACTTGTTTCTTTTTTCCATTTCGTTAAATTTTATTTATCTTCTATCATGCTGTTTCACTCGATGCTTTCTGTGCTGTGGACAAAGAGTGTTTATAACAATTTGGAGAGTGTTAAATACTCAAACTGCAGGTATAAAGAAACAAAACCTCATGGGGGAACCTCAGGTTTAATTGTTGCAGGGCTGCGCCTACCTTTAACCACTTTCTGCCAGGGTTTTCTAACACTGCATTATCCATTGTGTGTGCAAGAGTTGTCTTTGTTAACAGTGTCCTACACATTAGAATACATACACACGACCACACATCTATACACATATATACACACGTTCGAACCATCCAATCTTTACTTACTGAAAGGAGAGTGAATCAAAACCATTAAAACCCACAATTTAAAAGCAAATCGGCAACCTGTCAAATTCAAAAAGAGGAGGTCGCAACGTTAAAGCAACCTGCGAATTGTTTTATCCGCAACGTTCTACACCTGCCGTATAGGTAACTGAACCTATAGTAAACGAAGCGTGTTTTGTTTAGTTGCTGTAGTACAACACGGTTAGTGCGATTTGTAGCCAGTGCAACTGCGATTTCCTGCTTTGTGTTCCCATCCCTTGCGCGAATCAAATGGATAGGGATCAGGATCAGCAAGCAGTGAGGAGCTTCTGGGTGCGGCAACGTCCATCGAAATGGACGCCCAGACTTAATAAGCTCATTGATTTCGTTGTTCAGATGACGAAACACAGAGCCCTTGGTAGTTTTGGATCTAGAGGCTGTGGAAAGCGAGATTGAGCAGCTAATGGCGATCAACTAATAATCCAAGGGAAAGAGATGCTTATTGCAACGTGCTTGATCAACTTGCCGTTTTTTTTTGCTGTATACAGAGGAGTCCAGTTAGAAACAGAACTCTGCGCGTGAAGTGCCTGAAAAACTGCGTGTAGAAGCTGAATAAATGCGTGCAGAAGCCGAAGAACTGCGTGCGGAAGCTGAAGGAAGGTCAAGAAGAGCAGAAGAGAATGGGATGGTGACTCTAACTTCCTGAAGAACGCAAAGGGGGGTGTGCTCCCATGCCCACATAGGATGAAGTGGTCAGAACAGAAGGGTCAGACGAAAGTCAGACGAAAGATCACAAGAAAGAACAAAATGTTCTCCTTTAATAGAGCGAATGAAAGTGAACCAATCCCCCTGCTTTAGATATGTTGGATAAATTGTGGTAACCAGGGGAGATCCTCCTCTTAGCAGCGCCACAGAGCAGAGCTAGCATGAGGGAGCAGGGAAGTTTCGGTAGTGTAGCGCGTAGTTCCCACAGAGCAGAGAGCTAGCAATGAGGGGCAACATAGAAGGTTCTGTTTGTGTGAGTGCGTAGTTGTCCACAGAGAAAACAAGCTTGTTGACCACAGAGGATGCAGGACCTGAGCTGGCCTACCAGGTCCCCCAGTTATTAGAGCAAAAAAAAGGTCATGAAATACCAAAACGAAGCACGAGCTGCTATGGACACACCATTGCCACAAAGGCAGCTGTATCAAGCCACACCACATACTGGGACACACTGGTGAGCGTTATTTCTAGTTTACCCGCTCCTGAGGCCGCTGGGGACCATGGCCTAAAGGCTACAATGGAGCAACGGGCTCACCAGTGGTACCATGAGCGATTCTCACACCCTGCCTCCAAGGAGGGTCAGAGCAGAGCTTTCCCCACCCTACCCTTGCGATCCGTTAGCTGGCTAGAGCTCTCAATGAGGAATTCAGATAGTCCAGCCCAGTCCCAGAACAGGGATTACGGATGAGCAACAACTGATCCCCCGCCCACGACATAAAGAGCGTTTTTGGACCCCAGCAACTACTGAATCCACCATCGAAGACTACCTTAGAGAGGTAGAACTTTGGTCTTTAGACTTACCCCATCCCTCCGGCCGGGAGAAGTTAATAGATAATATCTGAAAACTACTCTCTGAGAAGCGTGCATGTGTTCATAGAGAGCCTCCCAGCCCTCTGTTCGACGAACCCTCGCTCATTCCTCTCTTTGTCATATCACTGTAGAGAGGAATATTCCAGTGCACACACTGATACCGGCTCCGCGATGTTTCAGTTGGGCCCTCCTCATCCAACAAAAAGAAATGAATCGCCGATTAAGGTTACTAATCTCCGTCGGTTGCGAGCCCATCATTTTCAGGGGTGCAGCGCCCCTGGTGGCTGGAGAAGATCACTCGCCTGAAATATTCCTTTTCCTCCATAATCCTCGATGACAGCATAAGAATAAGATGTCAACCATGTACTGCCGAACCCAAAACCACCCATGCAAAAATAAGGAAATATGCACAGAAATTTTATTACACTTGTGAGCATGGAGGAAACGCGCGTCCGCACCCAGCAAGGGTAACAGAAAAGGCGAACACCAGGGTCCTACAGGTTCAGGCAGAATCATTGGAGAAGTTTAGAGTTTTGAGGGACAAGCAGGTTCCTCCTTCCAAAGCCTAGCACTTAAGAAGGGATTCACACAACCCGTGAACCCGGCCCACAAAGAAAGGAGACATTCCCAGGAATGGAAGAGTATTCACAGAATAAGAGGAGCAGTGGGTATCCAAACGAGGTACAGACTCAGAGCATGAGCCGATATGAACAGACAGCCTGACCAGCAGGAATCTTAAGATGAGTATAAGGTAAACATAAAAAAAGAGAAGAGATCAGGAAATGAGAAGCTAGAGCATCAGCCAAGAAGGAATGGAAGCTAACCTCCATAGGTTCTGAGTTAACCGAAATGTTCGTCAGATCAACAACCCCTCTCAAGACCCAGTCTGGACATAAAAATCCTCAAGGACCAACCCGACCCGAAGCCATCCTTCAGCATGACTATGCGGGACTTACCTTACCACAGCTTCCTTATTACACTTAGTGGAAAAGGAAGGTCCAGGTGGTGAGCCCCCAGAATCCCCTCAGATCTCCTCAGGAAGAACCTTTATTTTGGTCCACCTCTTTTCAGAGAAGACCAATCCCCACTCAGGAAAACATCCTTACCAGGAAGTCAGTAACATTTGTCAGGAGGTAAGATCAGGAAATGGATCTTACTTAGACTGTAGAACCGGTTCTGGCCTGTTCAGGTCAGCTGCTGCCCATGGCTCACCTGCAGAGGTCCAGGGAGGCTGCAAAGCAACCCGACACGCTCCCCAGCAGGTGACCCATCAATCGTCTCAATCATTTGACAACAAACAGGGGTGTTACTCAGAACATTCCACCTGTTGTCAGCTCCAATCATCAGCCCTTTTGGAACTAACTCCTCCTAAGCAAAGGGGGGTTACATCCATTTGGTCCAATTTACAGATGAACTGGATCGGACCAGTTCTCATCCCGATAGAACGTACTCAACATCTTGCATTTGTAGCATTCTTCTCCATAGAGCAGGTAGACGGAATGAAATGCAACCCAGAATCCACTTCCGCCCGTGGAATGGAGTGCACCTCCATTCTTAAGAACACATGTGCATAGTACCAGTCAGATTGAGTGTATGTTAACACACAGGAAAACATGCACTGATCTCATAAGGTTTCATTTCCACATTTCAAAATTTCACAGCTTTTGAACTAGCCTCCTTCTTAAGGGAAGGACTACAAGGTCATAATATCCATAAACCATTTGTGAGCATAATGCACTGGACAGATCCAACAGAAGTGGTAAAACTTGACATGATATCCTCTGAAGTTGTCAGAAATGTATGCAGGTTAGACAACTCATCTGGAACCAGCTTGCTAAAAGGAGTGATCACACGCATCTGATTCCCTTTCTAGTTTTGGTAAAGATTTAAAGTTGAACGGTCTCTAATGTCTGCAACACCTACAAATTCACCTGGCTTATGACTTAGTTGTTCCAGTTTTTGTAAACTCTGATAGCTTAGAAATTGGATTCATGCTAAATCTCCTTATCATTCAGAGAGCCAATGCGTATAGGCTTATTCCGCGTTAAGCATGAGTTTTGAAAGATAAACCCATGTCCACCTAAACCTCCTCAATATTAGCCTATATTGACATCGATCACAAGCTCAATCTAATGCATAGAAATGACCGCACAGATGCTATGCAATGTCCATTCCATGGTTCTTATTCCCAGGATCATCACAACGGCAATGGCACACACAGCGTGCTAGGGAATAAGAACTAGAAACTAGACACCTTCACCCTTTTCCCCTGGATTCATAGTGTCACAGATTCAGAACCCCTGAAAGAAAGAGCTATGAATCATAGTTAGCATTTTTCACCTATCTCTGTCCTCTTTGCATGCTTCTTTCCTTTCTTCTCTTGCTTAAAGCAAATATGCTGAACCAAAATGCTACAGGGTTGCTAATGTACAACAAATGTCTGTGTTTCAATGTTTGGTGACATTGCAATGAGGTTAGTTAGCTAGCTAGCAATACACTCGCCGAGCACCTGCCTCCTCTCCCTGAGCCAGCACCCACCTCTAATGAACGGCCAACTGCACATTGGACACCTAAACGCAACCTTGTTGGCAATATGGATTAAAGAACTTGGTTAGCTTTAAAGACTGAACCGGATATCCACTCTTCAAAGCTAAAAGGGGGGAATATGTTGAGGTATATTACCAACATGGAGCTAAATCAGTGGGCTGAACCATCCCCCTTGTTAGCCACCTGGAACCCATCCCCCTTCTCTTCTCCACAAGGGAGAACAAAGGATTCCCTCCAAAACAAGAACAAAGAAGACCTGGCCCACTGTGGGAGGCGGCCACCTCAAATGGACCAATCAGCCGAATACTCCAACAGGAAGTTCCCCCATGTCACACATGGCACAGACCAATCAGCCGATACTTCACAGGAAGTGCTCCCGTGTCACACATGGTTTAAAAGCCAGAAGCAGACATTTTCTCTTTCTCTTTTTCCATGGGTTTGTAGCCCGTCAGGAGAGGCCCATTTCACGTGAAATATCAGAAGAAAGCTGACAGGAAGTAGCATTTCGTTTTCCTGCATCGAAAGTCACGGATCGCAGTGTTCCATCGTGCATAGCAACCGCGCTGACTGGGAGATAGAAAGCCTTTGAAGCTGACCGCGGAGTTTCGTTCTCCCCTTCCTTGGACGAATTGGCTGAGAGGACGCTCTCTTGCCGATCACCTCCTCAGATCACCTCCTGAAATCCCTCCCTTCCAACTCGTGAGCAGATCAACCCCTCTGCTGCGGCCCGAGCTGACTGAACTTTCCCGAGGGGCGGACCGGTGGCAGAGAAGCGCTGCCCGACAGAAACCAAGCTGCGGTTGCCGTGGAAACGCCAACCTCCCTCGGACGACGCATCTCACAGTAAAATCAATTTACTTTCTTTTGATGCATCAGAATTGCTGTGCTCAGGCGAGAGAAAGGCAGTTTAGGGTTTTTAATTAATGCTGATGTTCTTTTTTTTATATCTGTGCTGATTAAGGGTTTGTTTATTTGGTTAAAATAAGTGTGTGCTTGTTCTTTCTTTCTTGGCTTTCCTGTCCTCTCCATTGTTTCTGCTTTGAGATAGAGATAAAGTTATCACATTCAGCCACGTGGGGTCCCGTGGTCGCCGCCATCTTGATCACAGGTCGCCCCCCCCATTTCTCTTTGTTCCCCTCACCGCGTGGAGAACAAAGGGGGGTGGTCCCCATTTAGCCACAACCATTCACACACATCACTACATTGCCAGGCAAAAAGGGGTTTTTGCTGAACGCTGCTATTGTTAATACATGTTCAATAATTTACCAATACTAAGCTGGATGTATTAATGTTCATGATCGATTGCACTGTTATCATTACACCTGCTGCTTGTTAATGCATTTAATCATTTGCTGATTTTAAGTTGGATGTATTAGTTTACACTGATCAATTGCACTATACCTGCTGCTAGCGGACATTAATGAATGTATTAATATCTGGATATTTTGGACAATTTCAGACGCCAGTAATAGTTATTTCGTTGTTTCTATCTCGTTTAATTCTTTATTTTCGATTTTTCTTTTATTTCTCTTTTGAACTAGTCATTTAATCTACCTCATGTTTATTTTTCTAGTAGTGTGTAGTGTTTGCATAGATGTTAGATTTCTGTAATCCTGAATTATTAGAATAAAGACATCATTGGTTAATCTGTAGTGGTTTTGGTCGTTCATATAACGGAGGGTTAATCACTCAGAGTAAACTTGATTCCTTTTGGTAATAGTGCGAATAAACAGAGATAGAAGGTTCTTTATTGATAATTTAATAGCTTTGCTGATAACTTAACCAGGGCCACTAGACTGGTGGATACCTGGATTTTAACAGCCGGTCCCGGAACCCTCCAGTTGTGGATCAACAACCGGTAAGTAGATAACTCAGGGCTATAATTATCCACCTAAGAACACTAAATTGATTTTGGCCTTCGATGTTGAATAGGATAATAATTAACTATAACTCCAGTTCTAGTTAACCATCTATTCATTATCTGCAGGACATTATTTTTGCACAACAGTGTGATGTTATAGCCAACTTATCGGTGCATAATTTGCTGACAAAAAAGCAGCACTTAGGAGATTTCAGGGAGTGTACCAGACTCAAATCAAGTTATAGAAAGATGCGGACACTTTTGTGTTGTAGCTATGAAGATGAGGTAAAGAAACATACCAAACGCCACGGGGAAACTAATGAGTAAGGAGGTCATATTAGAAATATGCTAAGCAGTAGTCATGACCAGCCAGCTTTTCTGATGTCACCACCCTGACGTTATGTGGCGATTTACTCATGGAATATTTTTCTTACAAATATGATGCATTACTTTTAATCTGTGGACCGTTATGGAAAAATGAAGCATAAACAATTGAAGAATGGATTTATAAAACAGCTTCTGGACGCCTTCGTAGGTATGTTGTTGTGGCTGCTTTGTCATGTTTATATTTTCCCATGCTGCTATATCTATGTTATTTTTGCTTTGGTGGTTGCTGTGTTCATAAAGTGAACCTTGTGGTTGAATTGTGGAGAATCTAAGCTTTCCAATGATGTTTAACATGTCCATATTGATAAACATTTTACTGGTGGAATTTCCATGCGCTCTGAGTTATTACCTCTCTTAAAACGCATTGGATTTTAAGAGGTTAAAGCTTTTACTGTCGTCTTCTCAAACATTATTTTTCATTATAATTGTTCCAACATGTTTGTGGTTCTGATTCTACTCCAGAGGAACCAAACACCATTCTAGATGTAAAGATATAGATAAGAAATGAGAAATAAAGCCATCTTATCTCATCTTACCGTCAAGAAAATAAAGTTCAATATTTGATGATGTTGATGATGTTTGATTAAAGAGAAAACTCACCTCAGTTTCTTCACTTTGGAGATTGGACTCTTCAGTATCTCACACAGATGCTTAATTCCAGAGTCTCCAAAGGTTTCCTGTTCATCGACCTCATATACTATCAATCTAGTCAAGGTTTTCCCTCCATCGATCTGATCAATTATCACTTCAGTCAGATGAAGGTTGGACTTCAGAGCTAAGGCCACAATTTCACAGTCAGCCTCATTGAGAGAAAAGCCACCAAGTCTGTGATTAGAGGAGAAATAAAGTCAGTTCTAATGAAATCAGACAATCTGGATGATAAACACAGACTAAACCATGATGAGCAAACAGTGATGTCATCATCTGATGAACATCTGCTCTCCACATAAAGGCCCAAACCTCTGGGAGGAGACAGAGCGTTTGGGTCAAGCAGCATTTTTCATGTGAAAGCAGTGAAAGTTCTCCCAGTAATTAGAAGAGGCTGGAATGTCTAAAGGGTTAAAGCTCATGTCTCTGCAGGTCTTCATGGAGGACATCTAACAGCTTCAACAAAGGCTGCAGATGAAGTGTTGATGAGGAAAATGGTTCCAAACTCTGGAAGCAGAGTTCTCACAGCTTTGGGAGGATCTGACAGAAACTAGGACTCCTACAGAAATGACATTTTCTGAAACCAGACACACATCAACACATTTTGGCTCTAATTTACAAACTCAAAGGGAAATCTGTGGCAGGAAGAAAAGTTGCTTCTGGATCCAAACAACTCGTCTCCATGGCAAC
Organism: Cyprinodon tularosa; assembly: GCF_016077235.1. Lineage (NCBI taxonomy): Eukaryota > Metazoa > Chordata > Actinopteri > Cyprinodontiformes > Cyprinodontidae > Cyprinodon > Cyprinodon tularosa. Next base: position 26,873 of record NW_024038071.1, read on the forward strand.
AGCAGCAATGCAGGGATTGAACTAAATGATCCAAGTTTCCATCAAAGCTAAACAGAGATTTTATAAAAACAATCAAAGACTAAAAAGGTGAATTCTGGGCTAACAGGCCAATGAGTTAAGAGGAGTTTAAAGGTTCTGATGGGTCTCTGGCTGATTGGATCTTTAGAGAAAACAGATTTTTTTTACGATCAAACGTTTTTTTCATTTCAATGGAAGATGGAAACTGATCCAAAGTAGAATATTTTAAAATGATCCAAATCTCTAAACACCAAAAGCTGCAGCAGAGCTGTCCTGAAGGAAATGAACGTTTAGATGTTTGAATGGTTGAAATGGTCCAAAGGATGAAGGAAGAAGTTAAAGAGCAAAAATGTCCAGAAGCAACTAGAACCATGAAGAAGAACCAGGAGGACAATAGAGCTGAATCAGCATCACCCCATGAAGACATTTGGACTCACCGAGCCTTTCTGCAGTTCCTCACAGCTGGAACCAGTCTACGTCGTCCTCCCTCTGATGTGTTGTACTTCTCCAGGTCCAACTGATCCAGAACATCTGACATCTGCAGCATGTAGGCCAGAGCTGAGCACTGGATCTCTGAGAGATACTTCCCAGATTTCAGGAACTGTTGGATCTCCTGAAATAGTGAGAGATACTTCATCTCCATCAGACAGTGGAATATGTTGATGCTTCTGTCAGTAGAGATTATATCAGTGTTCATCTCCTTCAGATTATTGATGACTCTCTGGATGGTTACTGAACTGGTCTCCATCTGACCCAGCAGAAAGCCTAAGAGTTTGTGGTTGGACTCCACAATGAGGCCATGAAGGAAGCGAGCAAACAGGTCCAGGTGGCCGTTTGGACTCCTGAGGGATTTCTCCATGATTCCCTTCATGAAGTCCTCCAGAGATGTTTTTCTGAAGATTTTTCCCATTAGTCTCTCCATTGATGTTTTTCTGTATTTTTCTCCCAGGAAGTTCTTCACCACCTCTGTGTTCCTGCTGGTGAAGCAGTGGAGCATGTAGACTGCAGCCAGAAACTCCTGGATGCTCAGATGAACAAAGCAGTAGACTGGTTTCTGGAAGATCAAGCTCTCTCTTTTGAAGATCTCTGTACAAACTCCTGAGTACACCAAGGCCTCTGTGACATCCAGACCACACTGCTCCAGGTCCTCTTGGTAGAACATGATGTTTCCTTTCTCCAGATGTTCGAACGCCAGCCTCCCCAGCTTCAGGAGAACTTCCCTGTCAGCCTCCATCAGCTCCTGTGGACTCGTCTGATGTCCTTCATGGTACTTGTTCTTCTTCCTCCTGGTCTGGACCAGCAGGAAGTGGGAGTACATGTCAGTCATGGTCTTGGGCAGCTCTCCTCTCTGCTCTGTGGTCAACAGGTTCTCCAGAACTGTAGCAGTGATCCAGCAGAACACTGGGATCCCACACATGATGTGGAGGCTCTTAGAGGTCCTGATGTGGGAGATGATCCTGCTGGACACCTCTTCATCACTGAACCTCCTCCTGAAATACTCCTCCTTCTGGGCATCGGTGAAGCCTCGTACTTCTGCTACCCTGGAAACACAGGAAGGAGGGATCTGATTGGCTGCTGCAGGTCTGGAAGTTATCCAGACCAGAGCTGAGGGAAGCAGGTTCCCCTTGATGAGGTTCATCAGCAGAACGTTGACTGATGTTTTCTGTGTGACGTCAGAAACAAGCGGACTGTTGTTGAAGTCCAGAGAAAGTCTGCTTTCATCCAGGCCATCAAAGATGAAGAGAAGCTTCCAGACAGCCATCTTCTCTGCTGGGAGCTTCTGGAGGGTTGGATGGAAAACATGGAGCAGAGTGAGAAGACTGTGCTGCTGATCTCTGATCAGGTTCAGCTCCCTGAAGGAAAGCAGAACCACCACACTGACATCTTGGTTCTCCAAGCCCTCTGCCCAGTCCAGAGTGAACTTCTGCACTGAGAAGGTTTTCCAACTCCAGCGACACCGCTGGTCAGAACCACTCTGATGGCTCCATGTTGGTCAGGGAAGGCTTTGAAGATGTCCTGGCACCTGATTGGAGAATTATGGATGTTCTGGATCTTGGAAGCTCTCTCCAGCTGCTTCACCTCATGTTGGGTATTAACCTCTTCACTCTGTCCCTCGGTGATGTAGAGATCAGTGTAGATCTTGTTGAAGAGAGTTCTACTTCCTGTTTCATCACTTCCTTCAGTCACACATTCACATCTCCTCCTCAGGCAGATCTTATGTTCCTCTACAACCTCCTGCAGACCAACAGCTGCTGAAACACAGAAGAAAAGACGACTGAAGGAAAAAAACTGATACACTGATAAAGATGGAACCAAACCATCTGGAACATCAGGAGGTATTATCATTAGAAGGTCTCTTCCTTCACACTACGTGGTTCTAAACAATCTGATGTGTCCCCAGAACCTTGTTAAATTGTCAGACAGCATATTTCTGCCTGTTTTCTGGCCTGTATTTGTTCACTGTCAGGATCTGATTTCCAAAGCAGAGAAAATGAAGAAATGCTGACAGAAACATGCTGCAGCTTTCAGCAACATCCACTCTTTAGCATCATGTCACCATTGTCCTCATTGGACCGGTTCTATTGGACCTTCTCCAACGAACACAGCAGCTCCAGATGAGGCAGAGAAACAGAAAGGTTCCTCAGCATTTTACAGCCTTAATGAAGGAAAATAGAGGAAATGATTTAACCTGCCAGAGAAACATCTCATTGGAGCAGCTATTTTCACATTTAACCCTTTAAGCCAGAGAATACCCCCACCACTATGAACCTCTGAGGGTGGAGCTTTGTCTATGCTTTTACAACTTTAACATAATGTAAAAACTAAAACTAATATTCTTTTCTCTAAGTCCTTTAAATGTCTGCAGGTGATGATTCTCAGTAATCCAGCTCAGAGTCATTCCAGAGAAGTAAAAAAATAATCCACTGGACTTTGTTTCCAAGTTTGACGACGTTTTCCTTCACATCCAGGAAACTTTTTCAATTAAAAATGTCAGAAATAATGTTGAGTTCCAGGTTTTATAGAGTGGACCAAAAACAAAGCTTTGCTTTGGTTTAGAAAACATGCGAATTGAACTTGACGAACGGGTCCACCCCTTAGGAATGGGGGTTGTTTGGGTTCTTTGTTAGCCTGCAATGCCCCATACCTGTCTATATCTATGAAAGAGGGGTCGCAAGGGGGAATTGCTGGCCTGGCTGAACAGGCAAGGTCTTTAGTTCCCCTTTAAGGAGGTGGGGGTTATAATGATAGCGGGCGGGAATCAACTGTATCGCTGCATTGTTGATTTTTGAAAGCTGAAATCCACACCCTCTGTTTAGGGTTGGTTTTTCACATCACCACTTGTTTTTTTCTGGTTTTACAGCACTATAAACAAATTACATGACTTTCTCTGATGTGTCCTGGTGATGTATTCTCTGTGCGTATCAGAGAAAATAACATATCTGACTAGAACAGCTTTGCACACAGAGCACTTTATGCATCAGATTCAGGAGGTTTGTTGATTTGTTCGGCACTGAGGACAATTTTGAAATCAACTGCAGTCCTGATGGCACAGAATTGAAAATGATCAATCCAGAATTTGGAGGAAATTCTGAGGGGCAGTGATGCAAAATAGAGGAATTTATCAGATTTTAAAAAGGATGAAGAGCAGCTCAGACTGAACCCCGTTTATGAGGATATCATTCACTAACTTTTTAATTCCAGCATCATCAACCTTATCTGTCGATTGCAGTCAGAGAATAACAAGATTGATTAAATAACAAGATTGTTTTATGGTATGTTTCTTTTCTTTAAAGCTCAGCCGTGTCCTTGTTGCGGGCAAGTAAAACCAGCATGTTAACCTTATGGTTTGAGAGGATCTGAGAGGGGTGAAAACATTTCCAGCGACACTGAAAACCCTCTTGGACGGTGCGCTCATTAGAGGAGCGACCGGAATGCATGTTTCTCCTCAGTAGAAAATGGCACCATCTCTTCAGCACGGTACCATGTAACAGCGGCTGTGAGACATTTATGTCTGTCATTGTCTCTGCTTTACTTAGCGACTCGAGCAAAGGCTTTGCCGACTCCAAGCTGTCGGCTGGCACCGACATTAGCCGCCCCACGACTCTGTGTGGCAGGAGGCGGCGGTAGCCGCGCCGTAACAGCTGGGTGGTAGCTAGCTAGATGAGCCCTTAAATTCGTTGTTACAAATTGCCTCATTTAAATTGTCAGACTCCCCCTTTTCATTTGGCTGAAAACCTAAATGCTCCCAAAGGGGCGAAGTAACATTTGGTTTTGATATCAGTGCAGCTGCCATTTTATCCTTCTCAACTGTTGACCCAAGATGCGGTGATAGCGGTGGCTGGTATTGTAGCACGGTGAGCTTCTTGGTATCGCAAAATTTCATTCGTGATACAATGACGATGCTCTCATTTTCAGGGGGACTTCAGACTTAAATTCAACAATATGTCACACACTGTCTGTTTCATAGCTTAAGTAGATTATTTGAACTCATAAAGAGCCTTATAAAAAATAAACACATCACATTGCATAGTCATTATGAAGTCATGGAAAGTCTCTAAATTGTGAAATATGACATATATAAATTTATTGCAAGAAAAGTGATGGATTTATATAGAGAAAAATATATTAACAGAGCAGAATAATACAGATGTGCTAAAAGTGCTAAATTGATGATGTACATGTAATATATGTATTTATTACATTGTTACGTCATGGCTGCACATGAGCAGGCCCTAAGCACCAGAGCAATAGGGGCCCAGATCTACCACACCAGACAAGACCCCAGGTGCAGACTGTGCAAAGAGACGCCTGAGACAATCCAGCACATAACTGCAGGCTGAAGATGCTGGCAGGGAAACCTTACATGGACTATGACCAAGATGCTGGTATGCACAGTGAAAATGCCTTGTCATTAAAACTGAATTAACAGACAACCACCACAAGGGGGCAACAAATACAAACTGACAGGAGTCAGAACAATACATTATGATAAGGAGGGTGAATGTTATGAAAAACACTGTTTCATATGCAGAAGTAACCATACTCTGGAAATCAGCTCCTTCATTTGACCAGCTTCCTATTTATGAGGTAAAAACACATTTAGAACATTTTGGACACTTTTGGCACAGCTGTGGTGAAATCCCAGGTCTGCTGCCACACTGTTCACTGAAACCTTTGGGGAACAAATATGCTTCAACCAATTCAGTCCAAATTTGCAGTTACAGTCAAGATGTGGGTCTATACAGTCTGAGGCTTTAAAAACATTTTTAAGGAGGTTTTAATGATGTTTTGCAGGGTTTATTTTTGAAAGGAATGATTCGAAAAAACACTTAAAAGCCTGCTTTCTGACTATGCTTAAAAATGTTGGTTGTGATAAAAATTAGTTGAATAATATTCTGTAATGACTTTGTGTCATAAAATAATATTCTTTTACATTTCCATAACTATGGCATTAAACGTGATTTAATCAGATATGTAATTTCAGGCAGAAATTGATCCTAAAAACTTCTGGGCTTAAAGGGTTAAACAGCATTTCTCACTCAGAGACAGGATTAGATGTTTATGAAGAATAATTAGAGACTGGAAATGACATGGGACTGATTTAGAATATCTTTCCAATGATTCCATGTTTTAAATATAAATATCTATCCTGTAATCAGTGATCTATTTTCAGAGGAAATCCAGGTTTCTGTCTCTCAGACTTTCCTTCCCTCTTCTTAGAAAAGCAGAGCAGCAAGTTGCTTTATCCACCTTTTGGTTTTCGTGCATCAAAATGACCTTCAGCTTTAAGGAGATGTTTAGTTTTAATACATTTAGCCCAAAGGGCTGAAAACAGAAGCAGTTCAAAGCAAACCCAATAGGTTGTTGGGTTGAACACAGACTTTGGTAGATTTACAGTAGATGGAAATACAGAGATTTAGTTGGATAATTGATCCCAGAAAGACTTTGAAAAGCTTGAATGTCCAAATCCAACTAAAGACAGAATTGGTTCAACAGAAGGAAGCTCTGATTGGAGATGTTCAGTCTTACCTGCTGCACAGCTGCTCTGATTGGCTGTCAGCGGTCCAGCTCCAGGTCTGGGTCTTTTTCTAGGCTGAGGTTTGCTCCTCTTCCTCCATCTGTAAAGACATTTCTTCATCACTGAAAGGTTAACTACCAACAGGGCGGGGCTCTCCTACTGAAGATGAAGATGTTCATGAAGGTCCAACACAAACAGAAGACCAGAAGCTGGGTCAGAACAGAACCTCAGAACATTGATGATGGTTTGAAGGATTTCATTCTATCCTATGGTTGTTGGTCAATGGTTAGTTCACACACAGCTCTCCCTTCAGTCAGATGGGACACTGTGCGGCCGCAGCTTAGTTTGAGTTCTGCTAATGTTTGACCAGTGTTGTGCCTGAACGCGTTCACTGAATGTAAGTTCATGAACTCGTTCATATTTCGGGCGAACGTGAACTGAACGTACTGCATTACTGCCTGATGAACGTTATTGTGAACTCGTTCATTCTGGTGTCTGTGAACGGCACGCTCTCTCAGTTCAACTCCGTTCAATAGGTTGCCAGATTTCTATAAAGCCCTCCAGGCGAAACCCCGGCTAAATCACACCGTAAACAGGCCTTAATATGTAGCGGGGAAAACACCCAATCTGGCAACACCAGCTACCAGCGTCGTAGCCTACAGCCGCATGCGTCATCAAAACAAAATGCAGCGTGGAAGCCACAGCAGCATGGAGGCGACCGTGGAGGCGACAAAGCAGCAGTATGATCACTTAAAACAGGTTTATGACCAGGTGGTCGGTGAGGATGATGGCAACAATCTGACATTTCTCTGCAAACTTTGCCCGCCGGCTTTCAGTAAAAAAAAATCTGCACTTCAGTAACATCCAAAGCAAATCTGAAACGGCATATGTACTGAAATGGAATTTCAAATGGAAAAAATGATTAAAATTAAAAAAAACATTTGCACCTTAAAGACTACTTTCCTATTTTTCTTTTAATAATTCCTCATAAAAAAGACCATTCAAGCAGCACATTTTTCCTGATGTTTTTGAGAATATACTGTAGGGGTGAAAGCTGCAGCTGCTACTAGTGTGAAGTGAATGGACAGCAACAAAGCGTTAAAGGAATAGTACACCCAAAACATGATTAGCCTTCATTTTCTACTCACCCCCATGCTGAACAAAACTCTGGAGTACTTTTTTGATATCTCAAATGCATCTGGAGATCTGGGAGGCTTCTTGCTGTCTGCTGACATTCAAATAATGGAGGTCTATGGCGCCCGAGACAGAAAGGTCCACAAAAGTCCACAAAAACGTGTCAATATTCCTCCATACTGCTCGTCCAATGTATTCCAAGTGTCCTGAGTGGGTAGCATCCAGAATTTACTCGAAACGAAGTCATTTAGAACGTTTTAGAGCATAAACAGTAGTGTATAGGATTTCTTAATAGCGCCCCCATGCGCGCTCACGATTCTACGGAAGCCGGCAGACCAAACCAGCGCATTCAGCTCGGCAAAGAACTCATGCTCTTCCTCAACACTGAAGTCCTCAGACATTTTTCTTTCGTTGTTTCTTTCTTTGCACAGGTAAACAGCACATTTCTTCTTCTACGCTTGCATTATCGGCAGAGCTGACGCTGAATGCGCACTTTCATCTGGTTTGGTCTGCTGGCTTCCGTAGAATCGTGAGCGCGCATGGGGGCGCTATTAGGAAATCCTATACACTACTGTTTAGGCTCTAAAACGTTCTAAATGACTTCGTTTCGAGTAAATTCTGGATGCTACCCACTCAGGACACTTGGAATACATTGGACGAGCAGTATGGAGGAATATTGACACGTTTTTTGTGGACTTTTATGGACCTTTCTGTCTGGGGCACTATAGACCTCCATTATTTGAATGTCAGCAGACAGCAAGAAGCCTCCCAGATCTCCAGATGCATTTGAGATATCAAAAAAGTACTCCAGAGTGTTGTTCAGCATGGGGGTGAGTAGAAAATGAAGGCTAATCATGTTTTGGGTGTACTATTCCTTTAAAGCAACAATGGGGAAATGCTGTCCCCTCAATGCTAATGTAAACCCTGGTTGGATAAGGATTCAAAACTGGATATGAAGATGAAATCTGACGCACAGTTTCAGAGTTACAACTGATAAAATAATTGCTGTCTGTGGTTCTACAGTAGGCTATGGTGTAATTGAGCAATATATGAAAAAAAAAGAACTATGAACTAGTTCATTTTTTGGAACTGTGAACTTAGTTCAAAATTTTGAATTATGAACTATGAACTGAACTAGTTCATTTTAAAATGTGTGAACTGAACTTTGAACTAGTTCACTGCGTTTCACACCAGTCAATTGGATTATTTCTACAATGAAAACAAATGACCTGATAATAACTGAACATTATCACATGACTTCTGTAGATGGATATCTGGAAATTCCTCTGGAAAGCAGAGACAGGGAAGCAGGAAGAAGAGATGAGAGAGAGGGAGGGTCTGCTGAGGAATTAACTGTTCTAACTAGACAGTTCTGGAGGAGACGGAGGAGGAGGAGGAGGAGGAAAGACTAACAAGCTAGAGAAAGGTGAAGGTCGGGAGAAACAGGACCATGAAGATGAAGAGGGAGCAGTTAGAAGAGAAACAGATGAAAGTCCAGAGCAGAGAGCAACAACCAGCGTCCACAAACAAGAAGGAGACATTAGTGACTTAAAGGGAAAACATGATGGACCTAAAGAAGTGAAGTTGTCCCACTATCCCCAGAACAGCTTTGGGGTAAAAAGGCTTTTTTATTTTCTCCTCTGCCTGCTTCTTCTCTAGATAGTGACCATATCTGCCACACTGTTATAAACTGCTGCTGCTTTTAGGATGCACATAATACTATGAGACGAGTAATGAAAGCATTTATTTGCTGCTTAATTGGATCACTCTGCTCTGATCACATCAACATTTTTACATCTTTTCCTCCTTCAGTTGGAATTTGAGCAGAAACCTGAAATGTTGGATACAAACATCAGTTGAACAGCAGCAGGTGTTATTTTACAGCTCAGTCCTGCACACATCGATGCATCTGGTCATTATTCATTCCTGGATGTCAATATTTGATTTAAATACCTCACTGATGAGAAATCAGAATCTCTTTATAGTTTATCCTATGCCTAAAATAAAACTCCATCAGACTATCGTCTCTATCATGCTGGTTTGTTCCTCTAACTGTTAGAGAAGCTGCGCTGTAGCAGGATTATGTTTTAGTATTTTGTGAGCAGCATTTATTAATATATCGTGAGAACAAGTTTGTGCATCTAATGTATATTTTCCATGTCAGTTCCTGAGCTCCATACATATTAAAGGAGCAATAATGTTGGATTTATTATTTTGGATAGAAAGAACTAAAAACTAGAAATGTGAAGAACTAAAGGTATCTCCATCTCTCTGTGCTGTTCTCCAGTCTCATGTCTCCCAGTCTGACCGGCCATGCATGCATGTACGTCTATGTGAAGAGCTGCCACTCAGGGCTTAGCCCCTCCCTGCCCAGTGAGAGCAGCATAGCATAGAAAATGGCAGCGAGCGCATCCAGTGGATTGAAACGTTCATCTGGAGACGATCCTTTGCCAAAATAGTTCTCCTGCTAACAGCATCACAGAGATATGAGTTACTAACTTCTACAATAGACATGTTCCTCTGAAAGGTGATGCTGTTCTGTATCTATTTATCTTTGCTAATATGAGCAGGAGGAGACGGATGATGGGGGTGTTGGTCAGGGTGGGGCTGCAGCTGGAGTGGAGGTAGAGATAGGTGTCTCTAATCACACATCTAGTAACAGATGACTAACCTTGGATCTGCTGCTCCAGGATCATTGCTGAACTCTGCAATAATACCTTTGGACCCATCACTCTTCATAGAAACACAGCTGGGTGATGGAGACTCTGCTCTGTTCTCCTCTGTGTTCCTCCAGATGTTCCTCTGTGTGTCGGAGCCTGAAGCCCATCTAAGAAAGAAACAAAGAAGCAGGAAAAAATAAGCAGTAAAGTGGAGCAGGAGCCACCAAATAACAGAGCTGCATACAGACTCAGTGAGCAGGACTGGGTTGGCAATCAGTCTCTGCATTGATTCCTAAAACATCTGGAGATCCATGGACTATAGTCCTACCCTAGACTTTCTGACATCTTCAGACTGATTGAACAATGATTGATTTCAGGTCTAAACCAAGATCCCAGGCTGAAGTACAGCCCCAGCCCACCCATGGCTGTAATGTCAGAGCATGGTGATGGTAGGCAGCTGGATGCTGAGCTTCTCTCATTGATCAGCTGATCTGATGACCTTTAGGAACATACTTGGAATGAAAACAACCATCACTGAAACCATTGATGATCAGCTTTATAGTTTGCTGTTACTTGATCAAACTGTGATTAATCCGCTTCAGATTTCTTGTCTGTAAAGTTTCTGTCAGGAATAGGGCTGCAACAACGAATCGATAAAATTGATAAAAAATCGACTTTTAAAAGCGTTGGCAACGAATTTCATCATCGATTAGTTGTGTCGCGCGATTATTGCGTCATCCGCCGCGCCGTCATCACTGCCTCTTGACTGAAAGAGGAAGAAAAAAAAATATGGCAGAGCGAGTCAGCGCCGCAGGAGCAGTGTTGCCAACTCAGCGACTTTTCAGACCCCTCCAGCGACTATTTTTCAAAAAAGCGACTAGCGACAAATCTGGCGACTTTTTCCGGTGTCACTGGCGGCTTTTGGAGACTCTTACGTGAAAGCATGTATCGTTCCTACTCTGCCGTGGGGCGCCTCCCCCCGCTCCCGCAGGAGTCCCTCTCAGCTGCATTCAGAGCCTCAGCGTCCAGACTGCAAATGAAGCGCGCATGCACCGGGATTGACGGCGCAAATTGATCACAATAATTAAAATAGCCTGCGCTTTGTAAAGCGAAAAAAGTCGTAACATGCAACTTTTTTCAAAAGAAATTAACATGGCACGGAAGCACCATGTTTGTTTGGTTTTAAAGTGGGGAAACGTAACGTTAGTTTCTCAGGTAGCTCATCTGATGCTTTCCTTACCTTGTTAGTAGGTTACAGACAATGATAAGGTTGGCTACTTATTTTACTTTTAATTTCATTTGAATTAGCTTAAGCAGCGTTTATATTTTCTTTATAAATAAATTAACTTGCAAATTATGAGGGCAAGGCTTTTAAAGTTTAAATCTTCTGGCAAAGATAAGGTAAAGAAGATCCTGCAATTTATGGAAGTAAAGCAGAATAAAATCCAGCAAGATCAGTAATATGTCAATTAATTATCTGCCACATTCCCATGGAAATATCTGTCTTTGGAGGATGTGTTTTTTAGCACCCCTAGTTCTCTCATTTTTATTCCAAATACAATTTATAAATTGAATCACAGGGCTATTTTTATCTCTATGGTTCAGTATTTTCTCAAGTAGCAACTTTAACTGCTATACTTTCCTGTCTTAAAAGGCAGAACTCTTCTAGTCTAAAAAAACCTTATTTGTTGAAATGGGGGGGCCTATTGTTTGAACCCCTTAGGGGCTTTTAAAAACAAAAATGTCTTTTTTTGCGCTTTATGAAACAAAGTAGCCTATATTTTGTGGATGTACAGCTACATTTCTCATGTAAGTTTGCGTAGTTTTAACACAAACATTTATTTTTCATATTGCACCAGGACAGTTAATGAGCAACCTGTACTTGTGTGCTTGTTTGTTCTGTCTAAAATGTTTATTTTGGAATAAAGAGGTTAATATAAAAAATATTTTTTGTCCGATTCATCGATTAATCGAAAAAATAATCGTCCGATTCATCGATTTTTAAAATAATCGTTAGTTGCAGCCCTAGTCAGGAATAAATCAGGAAACCCAGAGTCTCCACTGCAGGCCTTAGACACCCTGTCTGCAGACATCCTCCCCTCCTCTCACCAAAATCAGTTATTCTGACTCTGAGGATCTTTCTTCTGGGTCAACTAGTCACATCATTCTGTCATGATCTGGTTTGATAAGGACCCAAATTCAGAAATATAGACACTGGGGGGGGGGGGGGGGGGGGGGGGGGGGGGTTTGGGGGGGTGTGAGGGAGGAGAGGACTTTATAACTGTAAAGTTATCATACAAGATGACTTTCTTCTGTCCTTGATGGACAGAAATGGCTTCTTGGTTGATCTTCTTGTCTCAAAGTCTCCAACCAGCTGTGTGGCAGAAGCACTAACAGCTGCCTGCTGGTATTGTTGACAGAGGTGTGAAGTAACTAAGTAGAAATACTTTGTTGTTGTACTAAAGTAGCTTTTTCATATCTGTTTTTATTTTTCTGCAGATTTTTCCTTTTAATCACTGCATTTGAACACATATCTGAACATTTTCCTCCTTATTATCTCCAGAGTGTCTCATTAATTCTATAATATTGATAAAGACATGATGTAACAGCTGCAACAAAGCAGGAAAACAGAGAATAGAATGTGTCCATCTGGAGCCCAGTTAGGTTATAGAAAAACCCTGATAGAGACATGGATGAAGACAGGAGGCTGGAAAACACTGCAGATGATGGATCAGATTCTGGGAAGCAGGACATTCTCCATCTATTGCCCCTTTAGGAGGTTTTTCATTTACATCTTGATTATGGTTCTAGTTCTATTTTCATTTTAATGCTGTTTGCAGCTTTAATGCTGTAAATATCAGAGCTCTAAGATATTCAGCTGCTCATCAAGGACTGAGGTTCAGTTCAGTTTATATCAACCTGTCTGAAATTATAATTTAGAACAAAACTAGACTGAGTCAGTTTATTTCATTGCTTCTCTACCAGCACAGTGAGAAAAAGAGGAAAATGAATTCATATCTGTGCCTAGAACTGAAAAAAATGTTTTCCAAGTTATTTTATTTCATTTAAGGAAAAAAATTATTTTAATCTTGTGCTTAACTACAATGTAGGGCCTGTACTTTTTTACTTTTTACTTAATTAAAGTAGTTCAATCAGTAGTTTTGACAGCTCTAATTGCTGATCAAGCTCTGCACTGGAGGCAGCATGATGCTGCCATTATTGATCAAGCTCTGCACTGGAGGCAGCATGATGCTGCCATTGCTGATCAAGCTCTGCACTGGAGGCAGCATGATGCTGCCATTATTGATCAAGCTCTGCACTGGAGGCAGCATGATGCTGCCATTATTGATCAAGCTCTGCACTGGAGGCAGCATGATGCTGCCATTATTGATCAAGCTCTGCACTGGAGGCAGCATGATGCTGCCATTATTGATCAAGCTCTGCACTGGAGGCAGCATGATGCTGCCATTATTGATCAAGCTCTGCACTGGAGGCAGCATGATGCTGCCATTATTGATCAAGCTCTGCACTGGAGGCAGCATGATGCTGCCATTATTGATCAAGCTCTGCACTGGAGGCAGCATGATGCTGCCATTGTTGATCAAGCTCTGCACTGGAGGCAGCATGATGCTGCCATTGCTGATCAAGCTCTGCACTGGAGGCAGCATGATGCTGCCATTATTGATCAAGCTCTGCACTGGAGTCTGACTTAGTTTCCATCTATCAGAGGTTGATGATGTTTAAACATGATTATAGCAGCTAGTAACAGATGACTGACCCTGGATCTGCTGCTCCAGGATCATTGCTGAAGTTTATAAAAAGATCTTTGGACCGCTCACTCTTCATAGAAACACAGCTGGGTGATGGAGACGCTGCTCTGTTCTCCTCTGTCATCTTTAAAATGTCCTAATCTCCCCCATTTTTCAAATCCATCTAAACAGGAAGAGGAGACACTCAGTCAACATGCAATTCAATCCCAGTTTTCCCAGTTAACACTTTTCTTAAAGCTCCGTGCAGAGAAGGAAGTTGATTCTATCCTGTGTGAATCTGGCTGTTTATGACCAATAATAGCTGATTACAACAACAAAAGAAAAACTCAAAAGAAACCTAAATTTCAACCCCAAATTAAACATACTTTTATAATCCTTAGGAGAAGTTAAATGTTTTTGTAAATGTTGATAATGATTACAGAAGGTTGTGGCGGTGAGCAGGAATGATCTAATGTAGAGGTTCAGGTGAGTGGTGGTGGTGGGGTCTGGGTGTAGCCATGAATTTCTCTTGTGAGGAGAGCATAAGGCAAACTTTACAGGTACTGGTGGAGACGACTCCACCTGGAAGTCCCCTTAAGGATAGCAAGACATGAATAAGCATTATTTCTTTAATAACGACAGTAAAACCTTTATTTGAAATTTCTGATTATTAAGGGAATCTTCATCTGATTCAAGATTTTGTTTGTCAATCTGGAATATTTACGATTCAAAATATGCAAAGAAAATTAAAGCCATAAGTGGCGTTGGACAGCATTCACAGCTCAGTGCCACTCGGCCTCTACAAGCCAATTACAACAATAATATTTTATTTTTAAGATTGGGGTCCATAAAAAGTGTCCAGATGTTAAAAGTTAACATCTTTTTTATCTAAAAAAAAGTATTTATAGTAAATACTTCACTAATGGCTCAGATGCTGAGAGCAAACCAACAGACTGTTGGTTCAACTACAGAACAAATTTATGAAAGAAGGAACATTGGACTAAGATAAAAAAAAATCAACTTTAAATCAGTTTCTGAGATTATCTGAGTTTGAAAACTTCTGTTCATTAAAATGATCAAATATTCAGATAAATGTTTCTCCAAATAAATAAGAGGCTTGATCTTCAGTGAAATGTTGTTTTCAGTCATAAACTGACTTCATCCTTCAGCTACATTTAAAAGAAACAAAGAAAAAAAGGAAAAGGATTTGTTAAAAAAAAAACTTTTTTGTTTGATTAGCATCAATTTAAAGCAAAGTGTTTATTGCTAAAACAACATAGAATATTTTTACCCTATCAATATTTCAGAACGAGTGTTTATTTTCATTAAAGTAGTGAGATAGAGAAATAGTTCTTCTTCTTCCTCTCCTTAAAGGAGCTAAAATCCTCTTATTGAGATCAGGAGAGTTTCTGATATAGAACCATTTTCTATTCAGCTCTGGGGTTCATGCCCATTGAATAACAGCTCCCTCCAGGCCAACATGTATGTTTGTTATAGATGCTGTAGGATCAGCATCCAACTATTCAGCTGTTGAGGCCAGGAGAGACCTGGCAGTAAAAGCTGTACAGCAATGCAGGATGAACACTGTGGCAGATCTGCACAATCTGTCACACTCAGGGCCCCCCGGGGCATGAAGGCTGACCTATGGTGCGTTCACACTGAAGGCGGTGGCAACACTGAGTGCAGTGGATTCACATAGGATTCCTATACAAACCGTGCAGTGAATGGCGGTGAAGTGGCCAGCGGTCAACACTCAGCGAGGGCGTTCACTGCTCCTCCCTCACTTTGTGCTTCTATAGAGCTGAGGTTTTGTCAAACAGAGAGATCATCGCTGAAGTGAAGGCGATTCAAACATTTTTTTACAAGGAACAATTCAGCATTAGTCCGATGTTAAGTTTCACCTGTGCTTTTATTGTGAAATGCCAACAGACAGCCAGACCTTGACAGGAAATGACATGGGGTTGCCAGGGGTAACGGCAGGTCCAAAGTAGAGGGTCTGGGAGGCTGGTGATTAAATAGAAATTCAGCCACTAAATAAACATTGTTATATTCAACACCAGCACATGAATGACATGTGATGTTATGCAATAATTTTATATCAGGAAACGAGCGCAGCACTACTGTCTACTGGTGATGTCATCAGTGGTGTAGTCCAGGGTATACGTGGGTATATGGCATAGGACCACTTAGACAAACAGCATTCCGTATACCAACTTCTAAATCTCCATGATTCACACAATTAAGCAGAATCTCCAAGCTAAATTTCACATTTTTTCCTAGGTTGTTGAAGGCATCACCTGCGTTAATCTGCTGCTAATTGGCTAGTACTCACTGCCTTTAGTGATTACATTGGTCAACTGTAGGCATGACAACCAATCAGAGGCAGAGAAGGACAGTTCATGCTGAGGTTAATATTGCTTACATATTAAATAACATTGATAAGTTTACTTTAAATGATTTGCCTTTAGGATTAGCAAAGAATCTGTAACATGAAGCAAGCTAGTCAAACAGCACTTTCATTTCCTAATTACAAACATCCTGGTGAATTAACATTAGCCAGCAGTTCAGCTAATGTTAGCTATGCTACATCGTTACAGATAAGCCTAACGACGATGCCCGCTCTGCCCGCACCCAAGATGCTGCGTGGGAAGAGGAAGGTGCCTCTTCTCCCTTAGCCATCAACTACGCCAGGTGGGCGTGGCCACTTTTACTGTTGAACCTTGTAAATTATGTTAAAGGGATAGTTCGGGATTTTTGACATGAATCTGTATGGCATCCCCATCACCAGTGTCATGCAATCACACTGACTTACCCCTGGCAGCATCCTGTGAGCAGAGTTCTCGTCCAGTTTTGGTCAAGCCGAAAGTAGTCCGGCAGGTTTGCTAGAGCCAGCGAAATAAAACTTTTCTCTTCCCAAAACATTATGTGTTCAAAAGAGTGATATTTTTGCATCCCAAAAACATTGTAGTGGAAAAAGTCACACGTCGTTATCACTTGGTCCTATTTTCTCTCTGTTCGTATCAGTGCGCGCGACACCATGACCTGACAGCTAGGGCCTACTAACCTGACAACAGCCAGATGCATGCCTCGCTCCGCCTAGCTCCTAGCTAGGCAGAGCGAGACATGCATCTGGCTGTTGTCAGGTTAAGGGCCTACCTGTTTGATTCGCGATTGTTTACTCTTGGGGAAGATGTCTGACTACGAGAGCGACGAGGAAAACATCGACTTCCACTTAGAGCCAAAGGGATATCTTTATGAACCCGAGTACACTGACGATGAACTTCGACAAATGGAGTTAGATCGGGCAGAAAGAGAGAGGGTGGACAGAGAAGTGATGGAAGCTGAAGCCGGAGCCGCAGGAGCCTCAGCTGGAGCTGCGATATCCAGGGTGGCCGACAAATCATGGTGCACTTGTTTCAAGTGCGAATTAATGCAGACAGAGGTGGATGCTACTGTTGCCACGAGTGGGATTTAGTAATGCCCGAGATACAGAACCTTTCCATTGATGAGGATGTCGGAGTTGCAGCAGCTGCTGTCTGCATCACAAACAACAGCGACTTCCCTGCCCTCCTCAAAGTTGAGCTCGCTGTCAGAATGACGGCGTGCACTGATACGAACAGAGAGAAAATAGGACCAAGTGATAACGACGTGTGACTTTTTCCACTACAACGTTTTTGGGATGCAAAAATATCACTCTTTTGAACACATAATGTTTTGGGAAGAGAAAAGTTTTATTTCGCTGGGTCTAGCAAACCTGCCGGACTACTTTCGGCTTGACCAAAACTGGACGATAACTCTGCTCACAGGACGCTGCCAGGGGTAAGTCAGTGTGATTGCATGACACTGGTGATGGGGATGCCATACAGATTCATGTCAAAAATACCGAACTATCCCTTTAATAACAAGTCAGGCCTCGACAGTATTGGGTTATGAGAATATATAACTGTTGATTTGTTATAAATGCATATTTTTATCTTAAATATTGTTATGTTAAATATTGTTTTATTGAATAATTTAAATGAATTCCAATCATCATATGATATACGTATATATATTTAGTAGTTACACTAAAATAGTTCATTTTAATAGCAGCCAAACTAACTGCTGTGACTCAGCTGCTCAAATAGAAAGTTTACTAAAGGAACTACTGACTTTCTAAGGGAGAGAATCGGTTTCATCCATGTAGGTGGAATAAGGAACAGTTCACTCACAATCCATAATTATCTCTCACTAGTCTGTGGGCCAGCGTTTAGTTATTTTATAATCCTTCCTTCCTGTGATCAAATAGCAGAAATTATATGACATTAAGTAAATAGTATAAAGGAATTTTGGGGTAAACATCATAGATCAGTCTGACATGTCATTGTTTCTGGGCTGCATTAAAAAAGGGGTTTCAATAGACCCACTTCTCAAGGGACCATTTCACTAATGGACATCCTCAGCTGTAATTAAAAATAATAATTTAAAACCAAATCAGTGCAAAGCATACATTTATTCATTTTATATTGTCTGTTGTATTTTTATCTTTAATGGCATAATTTCCCTGAAGGAGTAATCCCAATGGATAAATAAAGCTGAGTCTAAGTCTAATGTAGCAGCAATGAAAAAGTAAACTAGATCATTTAGATTTAGTTTGGAGCTTAATGGGGGGATAGTTGACCTCTGGGAGACCTAAAGATAATCTCTAATATCTCTGCAGCTTCAGCAGCACATGTGATATTTTTTATTTATTCATTCTTCTTTTTACAGTGACTATTTTAAATGCATAAATCTGCACTAAAGAAGCAATAACCATTCAGTCTGTCTGATGAGTTTCAGTCTGTAGGGTTTCAGCTTCATGCAGCTGAAGCTTCTCCTATTTGATGATGTTGTCCAGGGTGTAAACAGTCCATCTGAAATGCAGAGCAGTGAACTTCCTGTGAGGCTGCAGGAAGCTGCTGTGAGAACACACCATTAGAGGGGAACCCCTGACTGAACTTCACCTGGGGCCCTAAATTAGCTTAGTCCGCCACTGCTACTGGTTACATAAAACTAAATTATTAAAAAATAAAAAAAACTCACAATTAGCGAAAAGAAAGTTGGGGCGCGTCACTAACAGGAAATAAATCACCTAGTGATAAACTCCAGTCAGAGGGGGGCCATGGGGGCCTGAGGCCCTCACTGTAACACAGTAATAGGGCTCGGGATCCACGTTGCATTGTGGGACGTCGCGGTCATATTGACGGCTACGCAAACGTAAACATAGCTCTGACACAACGTTGTTGTTGAAAGAAGAGACATAGAAGTAGAGAGAAAAAAGATGTTAAAATCCCGAAAAGGATCTGGAATTTACCGGAACACTAAATAGAGAAGCCAGGGACCGGTATGGTGACAAAATCAGCATTATTAATCATTTGGATCCATATGAAGTTCCAAACAATGAGTGGAGCACCGATGAGTGAGCGCCTATACTTCAAAACAGTTCCGAAGCTACAAGTCCTTGGAGTCTCATGTGCAGTTCATGAATGGATGGGTTCAGGAGCTGCAGATCATAAAGCCAGCAAACAGTGGGAACACAGTAATCCGTACGAAGGTAAGCTGTGATCAGACGGGCTCTGGAACCTGCTAGTTTAGCAACTGCTAACCGCTAACGCTAACAACCACTAACGCATCTAATGTACTTTTAACTAGCTGCTATGTGTTTCAAAGGTGTAGTTAGTAACGTTAACTGCCAACCCTCCGGGTTTCTCACGTATTTGAGCCTTTTCCCGCTGCCGTTTTTATTATTTTCCTGTAAAAGATCCCAACTTTGAAGGAAAGAAACAATGTAGGCTATAAAATAAAACCGTGCATGCAGGGAACACACTCTCAATGACATCGGGATACTGTGGAAAGTTATGTTCGGTCGTCTTACAGCCACGATCCAAGCTAGCCGACGACTATTTATCTCTGACGCTTGGTCTCCATGGTTACGTGTCCATTCAGGAAAACGGTGGAAAGTTAACCCATTTTCTATGTTTCCATGGCGATCATGCGTTGAGCTGTTACAGCCCACAATACAGCAACGGTTTACCATGGTTGAAATCAAGTTAAGGTGAAATTAATCAAATTAAAACACGGCTGAGAGGAAGTACAGTACCCGGTAGTCATAGGCAGTAGTCTGAGCCGCGGTAAAAGACGCATTCAACATGGCGGCGACGCGAAGTGCCTACGTCACGACGACCAAGCCCTATACATGCATCTGTTGGTCTCATTTTAATCTGTTTTCTTCCTTGAAAGGAGCGATGCGCGCTCCCGGATAAACCACGCCCATTAAACCCGCCTGACAGCAGCGCGCGCTGCTGAAACCGAAACTATTTCCTCCCTTTGACTCCATTTTGTTGCGCAGATGTTTTAACGCTGGCTGTGGTGAGTAAAACTGTGTCTGTTTTAAGCTTTTCTCTGTGTTTACTGCCTGTAAAGTAGCAGAGTAACAGCTGTGTTATAGGGCTTGGTCGTCGTGACGTAGGCACTTCGCGTCGCCGCCATGTTGAATGCGTCTTTTACCGCGGCTCAGACTACTGCCTATGACTACCGGGTACTGTACTCCCTCTCAGCCGTGTTTTAATTTGATTAATTTCACCTTAACTTGATTTCAACCATGGTAAACCGCTGCTGTATTGTGGGCTGTAACAGCTCAACGCATGATCGCCATGGAAACATAGAAAATGGGTTAACTTTCCACCGCTTTCCTGAATGGACACGTAACCATGGAGACCAAGCGTCAGAGATAAAGAGTCGTCGGCTAGCTTGGATCGCGGCTGTAAGACGACCGAACATAACTTTCCACAGTATCCCAATGTCATTGAGAGCGTGTTCCCTGCATTTTCATTCTGGGAAGTTAAAGATGCACGGTTTTATTTTATAGCCTACTTTGTTTCTTTCCTTCAAAGTTGGGATCTTTTACGGGAAAATAATAAAAACGGCAGCGGGAAAATGCTCAAATACGTGAGAAACCCGGAGGGTTGGCAGTTAACGTTACTAACTACACCTTTGAAACACATAGCAGCTAGTTAAAAGTACATTACATGCGTGAGTGGTTGTTAGCACTAGCGGTTAGCAGTTGCTAAACTAGCAGGTTCCAGAGCCCGTCTGATCACAGCTTACCTTCGTACGGATTACTGTGTTCCCACTGTTTGCTGGCTTTATGATCTGCAGCTCCTGAACCCATCCATTCATGAACTGCACATGAGACTCCAAGGACTTGTAGCTTCAGAACTGTTTTGAAGTATAGCCGCTCACTCATCGGTGCTCCACTCATTGTTTGGAACTTCATATGGATCCAAATGATTAATAATGCTGATTTTGTCACCATACCGGTCCCTGGCTTCTCTATTTAATGTGTCCCGGTAAATTCCAGATCCTTTTCGGGATTTTAACATCTTTTTTCTCTCTACTTCTGTCTCTTCTTTCAACAACAACGTTGTGTCAGAGCTATGTTTACGTTTGCGTAGCCGTCAATATGACCGCGACGTCCCACAATGCAACGTGGATCCCGAGCCCTATTCCAAGTATTAACATACTTTTTACCCCTGCATGTTTTTAAAACAGTTTCTTTTCTTAGATATTGAATCAATATTTGCGGTTCTGACATTTTTCTGAACTAATTGAGTCCAATGTTTTAAAGTCACAGTGTCTCAATAAGCTCCCTGGTTTATCATTCTCTACACACAATTGATTATATTTTAAAAAACTGATGAATTAGCAGTTAGAAAGCAGTAAACTATTAGTAGGTGGAATATGTGAGAAAAAGTAAGTGCATTTACATAATTTTTTTGTTTGTTTGTTTAAAAAGCAGAATTCTGTGATCTATATAAAGTATCTGGATTCCTGATAACTTCATGCATTTGTATGATTAAAAACACATGATTCTAATCATGCAGATTGACTAATTAAAGCACTGGAGCAATTTAATATGAAGTTTGGGTTAAAAAAATATATCCTAAATGTGTCATTGATAAATATCTATTCAGAGGGTGATTATTCGATGGGAAATAAAGGGCCAAACCCCCCAAATCAGACCTGCCAATTATTCCTTCTTTCACTGAGACTCAGATTGTCAAATTTCTGTCTCAGTGAGGAATACTTTGAGGAAGCAGAAATGCTCCATGAAGTGTTTTAGGGCGAAGAACATTGAGAGAAACTTTATAAACAGTTAAGAAAACAGAATAAAATAAATCATCTGTTTGTTAAATCAACACTTTGCTGCATTTCCGAAGTGAGAACTTCCGTGGAAGAGATTCTCGGTCATTGAAACAGAGAGAGGTGAGGCAGCAGCCCAGGCCCGCCAATCAGTGACGTCATTGGAACTGTCAGATGTTCATTATATAGTTGATAGAATAAGTGATTAGCGGTAATATTTACTGCGTACATAGAAGCTATGCGTTGGAGGAGAGGCACGCATAATATGGCAGGTCGTTTTGAGATTTATTAGAAGCGCTGTCCTCTCTATTGTTCCATTTGTTGATCTCTAAAATAAGATTCTTCCTAGTCAAAGCTACATTCCTACTAGCCAGAAATGTACATATAGATATCCTAAATTACTTTTTTGCCAGCAAAAAATACATTTCAGGCTGCCAAAAATATAATTGTACTAATAAGAATAAACATTAAAATACCTAGAAATCTTTACAATTTTTAAGTGGCCCTTTTGATATTTATTAGCTTGACTGAATATTAGGGATGGAACAGTTTATGAAAACCGTCCGAACCGTTCGGTTCGACTGTCTCGGTTCGGTTGGCGTGTGTTTCGTTCGGTTCATGCGCTGCTCCTTTTTCTCATAGGCGAAGCGATTACACTCCAGAGCAGAAGGTGGCGGTACTGCGACCAAAGCCAACCACCAGTAGTAAACAAGAAGAAGAAGAAGCGAAGCAGCGTAGCCGGGTGTAGCAGAAAAAAATCAGTAGTTGTGGAGAATTGTGTGGGTATGGCGAGTGGGAAAGAACAGGAGTTGGAAGACGCGCCAGCAGCACTTTATAGGTCTGCTGTATGGGACCACTTTGCATTTAGAGTGACCTACGATGACGGCGGGAAGAAAGCTGTGGAGAAAAGAGCAACAGTGTGCGAGCATTGTGCAACACCTGTTGTACTATACAAGACATAATAGATTTTCCTAACAAATAATATATACCGAACTGAACTGAAAACCGTGAACACGAAACTGTGAACCGAACTGAACCGTGGATGTTGTAAACCTTTCCACCCCTACTGAATATGTATTCCAGATTTCTCAAATGCATTTCTTCTTAGTCAAAATTAACATTTCAGATATCTAAAATAATATTCTTCTTATCTAAAATATACATTTCAGAGGTCTGAAATTTAATTCTTACTAGTACAAATGGCATACACATTTCCCATTCATGTGTACTGGGCTTTTACTTCCAGATATCTGAAATAAACATTCTTCCTATCTAAAACTGAATTCTGATGGGGATGAATTCTAATTATTATAAGGTTACTACCAGTCAAAATTACTCTTTCAGATTTTAAAAATGAAAATAACATTACAAATATCCAGAGATCCAATTCTTGACATCTAAAATATATTTCTACTAGTAGAAATATAATTACAGATAACATATATATGACTAGTTAAATTTGAATTCCACATATATACATTTTAATAATGCCTATTCAAAATACAGTTTTAGATACTTAAAAACATATTTTGACTAACATAAAAAAAAAAAAAATGGGGTGCCATTTTAACAAATAGGCAGGCTGACTAGTCACATTTCTATTAGATAGCACTACAGCCTTCTACCTAGTCACAATGACAATACTCCTAGTCAGAATTGTATTTTAATAATATTCCTATCTAAAATGAATATTTCAGATATCTGAAATGTAATCCTTACCAGGACAAATGACGTCACTTTTCCCCATTCATGTGTATCGGGCCGTTACTTTCAGATATCTGAAATGACATCACTCCTTTCTGAAATAAACATTCTGGATTACTAACAGTGAGTTTCAGATCTCCATAATGTTATATTCATTTTTGATTTCTGAAATAGTCATTTTGACTAGCAGCAACTCTATCATGGAGATCTGAAATTAGAGTTCATCCTCGTCAGAATTCATTTTTTAGAGGAGAAATTTTTTTTTTAGATATCTGGAAGTAAAAGCCCAATACACATGAATGGTAAAGGTGATGTCATTTGTACTAGTAAGAATTACATTTCAGATATCTGAAATATATTAGATAAGAAGAATATTAATTTAGATAAAATTCTGACTAGAAGTATTTTAATTGTTTCAAGGTAGAATGCTTTAGTGCTATCTATAATAGTAATATGACTAGTCAGCCTGTCTATTTTATGTCAAAACAGCACCCCATTTCTTTTTTGAATGTTAGTCAAAATATGTTTTTAAGTATCTAAAACTGTATGGTAGGCATTAATTATTATATTTAATTTATTATTATTTATATTTAAATTTAGATATCTGAAATTCAACTTTAACTAGTCATATATCAATAGTTGATATCTGTAACCATATTTCTATTAGAAATATATTTTAGATGTCAAGAATTGGATTTGTGGATATGTGTTACGTTAGATTCATTTTTGATATCTGAAATAGTAAATTTGACTGGCAGTAGCATTGGAATATTTGGCGTTTTTAATACACCATAACTGTAATTGTCATGAATGGCGGACAGATAGACCCAGTATTCAGGAGAGACAGTCAGTAGGAAAGTTCGAAAGGTTTATTAAATGAAACAAAACAAAAGTGGAGCTGTGGCTCGCGGACACTGCAGGCGGGGGGGCGGGGCACCGCCCAATCTCAGACACTCTAGGGGAGAAACACAGGTAAGTGACCACGATAAACTGATATATGATTATCTGGGTTGGTCACTTACCTGGTTTAACGGTCCAGACCACGAGTGTCCCCAGTGCTGCAGTCCCAGAGGTGATGCTGGAAGCTGATCTTGGTGAGGGATCCAGAAAAGACAGGAACAGGCAGGATCCAGATCAGGCAGGAACAGAAACAGGTGGCAGGATCCAGACTTCTAGGCATGCACAGGCTCCCAGGAGGGTTCAGAGTCTGACTGGGACCAGAAGCATGACCAGGTGGTCACGCACAGGAGCAGACAGGATCAGGTGCAGATGAGCAGGCTCAGTGGAAGAGGGTAGCCGAGACAGGACGTAGAACCGGAACTTGAAGCAGACTTTAAACTGGTCTCCTCCCTGGAGCCAGGCTTACTTTGATAAAAACTGAACCTCCCCCCATAATGAGCCAAAAACCCAGAGGACTCCGCGGGGGAGGAACAGTGGACGATCAGGAGACGAGACAAACACTAAAACCCTCTTTCCACTGGCTGCTAGGATCCAGGACATGAACCATGACAAAAAAGCCAAACAGAAAGACTGACAGAAAGACAAGCAATGATCTGGCCCTGAATGCTCAGGCTGAACTGAATATAAACCAGAGGAAACAGGTGAGAGGAATAAATACTAATTGAGGCAGGGAGGGAAGAGGGCAGGTGAGAGGAATTACTAATTAGGGAGGAGCAAACAGGCCAGATCATGACACTAATAGAAATAACTGTGGGGAAGAAAAAATAAATAAATGATGTTATGCAGGAAATAAAATATTAATGAATCAATTTGTATATTTTGAAATTGGCCACAACTGATGAAATGGTTTATTATTGTTATCCAGAATGTGATTTAATTTTTCAAAAATGTTCAGATATTTTATTTTTTACTTGCTTTATTCTGCTTTTTTTCAGTTGTTTCATTTGTTTTAAAATGTTTTTGCTTTTATTATTTTTTTATATTTTATTATCTAATTAATGTCAGGCATTTTTAATTGTCCATGTACTGAAATGTGCTATACAAATAATATTGCCTTGCCTTGGGAGTTGATTAAAATATAAGTCAATTAAAGGATCTGTAAGTAATTAGAACTCTTATATAAAAACTTTTCAAACCTGTTTTTGCTCCTAAATGATTGAATAAATAAACATTATTTATTGTTTTTAATTCCATCATCTTAGTTATTCATTAGTTGAGGGTTATGATAGTTATTTTTTAAACACTGATATTTTACTCAACTTCTTTGAAAAATAAGTAAATCTTTAGAAGTTAACATTAATTAAAGTACAATTTATTCCATTGAATATGGTTTAAAAAAAACTGTACAGCAACAAGGCATAAAATATTGCCTTTAAAAGTTTAACTGTTGCTGTAAACTGAAGTTAAAGCTCCATTTCTAAAACTGACCATAGAACTATGAGAGTAGAGCCGTACCTGAAGCGTTGCCAATAACAGCTTAACATCTGCTGTTCAACATGAAACATTTAGTGCATTTAAAACATTTCTACGCCTGAGGCTACTTCTTCTCCTTAAGCTGGTTACTGAGACAAACAATCCATGATGGAACCTACTTTACCAGGAAGTGCTTTAGTTTTTAACATGAGGACTTGCTGTTATTGCTCTGAAGCAGGCCTTCATTCAAACTCTACTGATTTACTGACTGATGATACTCCATCACATTTATTTAGCTTTAATGTTTAAATATTGTTACGTCCACCTGGCTTGTTAGGTGGGGTAACATTAATGGAGACCACACAAGGATTTTCAGAATTAATGTAAAAGGAAATTTATTAAATTATATTAAGTAAAACCTGAAAAAGGATTACCTGAAATAAGAAGCCGAAACAGATTAATACAAAACCCATAACCAATTAGAAATAAACAAACGCAAAACAAACCTAACGAAACTCAATCATAAGGTCCAAACCAAACCAACTGGGTTCTGAAGAGGGAGAGGAGGAAAAAAGCCTGCTGACTGCTGCAGCATGACAGCTTTTAAAGCAGCAGAGCACCAATCAGGGGAAAAATCATAACACCTGCAGAAGGCCTGCCTCCAGGACCCTAAAAGAAAAAACAGAGACCCACTGCAGCCGTAACACCTCCCCCCTTAAAACAGAGGATCCCAACAGGGACCTCTGTAACCATCTCAGCTTTTTGGTAAAACCATAGTTTAATTTTTCTCTGAGCCTTTTGAAGATTCTCAGAGGCTAGTTTGCCAGCCAAGTTCAGAGCATAGGCTGCAGGATAACAAGTGCTTCTACACATAACTGTCAGCAAATACACAGATCCTGACCTTGAAGGAATCAGTGGGCCAACAATTTCCCTGTCACTATACGGCAACCATTTACGTACCAACAGATCTTTTTGTAGAAAATATCCACTTTACACTTTTGTGTCCTGTTCAGCTGCCTGGACTTGGTCAAACAGAGCAGCTAAGGTTGTGTCCTCCTGCTGGACTTTAATCAACTCACTGAGTGACAAAGGAACAGGAAGAGTTGGCAAACAGGCAGTCTTCTCAAGAATAGAACTAGGCTTACCAAACTCGACCTCCTTATCAGCCAAAGAACGAGTGATGGCACAAGTTACTGCACAAGCTGGAAAAGCCTCAGGAAAGTCTCGAGCACATACGTCTGACGAAGAAACGGATGGACAAGCTCGGACCACTGGAGGGGGTGCAACATCTCGCCACACACGTCCACCTGCCAGATTGTTTCCTAGAATGAGAGATACACCTTCCACAGGCAAAGAAGGATGAACAGCTATAGTTACCTCTCCTTGTACAAGTTCCGACTGCAAGTGTTTCTTATGAAGAGGCACAGAGAAAGTTTCCAACCCAATACCTCTAATTAAGACACTACAACCAGTATCAGATAAAGGAGAAAATGGCTAAACAGATTCCAATATGAAAGATTCAGATGCCCCTGTAAACGAGAATCTTCACGGGCCCCATTTTTAATTTAAACCCTGCCACTAAAAAGAAAACAAACCCATTTGTGATAAAATTTTTGGCATAGCCCCCTGCCCCCGACATCCTTCCCACAAAAAAAAGGGGAATCTTAACATCATTCCCTTAAAAAAAAACTTATAGTCAACAGGGGGAAAGCTAAAACATTTGGGTCTTACACTTTAAATTTTTTTACAGATGTTTAAAACCCCCACTAAAAGAAACCTGGAAACGCGGGCAAAAAGCAACAGTTTTTTGATTTTTCTGGGTTTAACCCAAAGCTGTTTAATTTGGTTTTCAGAGGACACTCTTTTTTTCCCAGGGGCCCTTTTCGGGCAAAATTAGTTACAATAGGTCTGCTTTAGCTTCCACCCCCAGTCTTACCAGAAAAACCAACCCTGGTGAGATTCCGAAAGCTATAGCTCCCTTTCAAATTGTAATCCCTCACAGTTTTAGGGGCCCAAGAAAAATACTCATCTCCCCAAGACAGCACCCTTTAGGAGCATTTTTTTTCCCTTTTTTTCTCTTAAACCCATATGTGGAAACCCGATCGGGAAAAAAAAGGGGGTTTTTTGAACTTTTTTCCAACCCCAAAATCAAACCCAAAAAGGGGATTCAAAGCCCCTTCACCCCTTTCAGCTGAAAACCCAAACCCATAAAACGGGTTTTTTTTGGGTTGTCTGACTAATCTTTTAATTTGTCTAAATTTTCAGCCTTCCTAAATTTCCAAAATTTTTTCCCTGTAATTTTTTGGGGGGCCCAGTTCATAAGCCTTAAAAACACTTTTTTAACAATTTTTTATCCCTTTCTTTCAGTTTATTTAAATGAAACATAAGCTTTTTGGGGTCTTCCCCAAACCAAAAACACTTTCCCAGCAGAAGGGGAACAATCAGATCACCCCACTCTTTTCCTCTGCCATGTCCTCAAAAAAAAGAAAAAAACCCCAAAATCGGGATATTGTTCATTAAATTTGGGGTACCAGCTTTAAACATGTTAACCAATTTATTTTCCCAAAAAAACCGATCACCACCTTGAAACAGATTGAAAGATCCACCATTTAAACCCTTTGCCCTCAGACACAACTTCAAGCGCTCATTTTCCAAAGATAATTTTTTTAACCTCCAACTCATGTGCAAACCTCTTTTTTTCTTGTTCATGCCTAGCCTTTTTTTTCTTTTTTCATGCGCTAGCCTCTTTTCTTCTTGTTCATGCCTACCCCTTTTTTTCTTCTTTTTTCATGCGCTAGCCACTTTTTTTTTAAAAGCTGGGTTTTCTCTCCTCAACTCATGTGCTAGCCGCAATTTTTCCCCCCCTCAAACCGAAATTTCCATCTCATTCCTCAAGTTTAAATTTTTAATTTTAGACCCTTGAGATACCTTGGGCCCTTTGCGAGTCATCACCCCCAACTTTAAAGCACCATTTTAAAAAAATCAAACCCCCGGGGAAGTTTCCTCGACAAAATCAAAATCTAAAAAAGAAATAGCAAAGACATTTGTTGTACAATTTGCCTTAAAAAAACTCCTTAATTGAGGTTTTTTAAATCCTTTTCAATTTCCAAGGTAAATTTTAAAAAGGTGTTCAGCAACTTGATGCATCTGCTCCTTAGTAAGCTTTTCCAACATTCAAAAATTTGGGGGAAAGCCAAAAAAAACCCACATTATCCTTTTTCAACAAAAAAAAATCCAAAAAAAACCAACCTAATCAGAAAACCCCAAATTTTTTTTTTTTTTTTTTTTTTTTTTAAACCAACAATCGGGAAAGTGTAAACGGTACAAAACAAAGGGCAAAACTCCTTTAAACCTACCAAACTAACAAAACCCTCAAACCCTAAACTAACCTTAGCCTAGTCCTTTCGGGCCCTTTCCCCCAAAGGGGCCCAAAGGCATTTTAAGCCCCAAAGATACCGCTGGCAGCAAATCCCCCAGGCCAAAACCTCCCCGGGCAGCAAACCACGGCGGTGCCCTCAGCCCAGAGCCCAGCCCAAAAATAACAAAAATAATAAAGGGGGTCGACAAAATGGATTTTCCCAAAAAACAACAAACCCCAATAGCATTTACCTACACAAAAAAAAAAAACTTCCACCCCCCCCCCCCCTCAAAAAAAAAGAGAAAAAATCCTCTGGACCCTCCAAAAACAAACATATGGAACACCAAAAATTTTCCAAAAATCTAGAAAGGGGTTCCAAAAAACCTTAAAGAAAGCCCAAAAACCCCAAAACATCCTGCAACACGGGGAAAAAACCAAACTCAGGGGCATGTAACTGCAACCGGAAGAAAAACCAATGGGGCCAAATTAAACATAATTATCCACATAAAATGGGACAACCCCCACAATGTTACTCCACCTGGCTTTTTAGGTGGGGTAACATTAATGGAAAACCACAAAAGGGATTTTCAATTTAATGAAAAAAGGAAATGTTTTAAAAATTATTTTTAAGAAAAAACCTTTGAAAAAGGATTACCAAAAAATAAGAACCCAAAACAGATTAATAAAAAAAACCCATAACCAATTAGAAATAAACAAACGAAAAACAAACACTAACTAACAAAACTCAATCATAAGGCCAAACTCAAGAAACTGGAGTTCTGAAGAGGGAGAGGGGGAAAAAAAAGCCCCTGACTTTTTCCCTTTTTCCCCCTTCTTCTTTTTTCTTATGGGATTTTATGGCGGTTGGCAGATTTGGTGAATTGTGCATTCCCGCCCCAACTGATATGAGTAAAACAAAAAAACCAGGAAACGATTCCCCCCCCCCCAAAAAAAAAAAAAAAAAAAAAAAAAAAAAAAAAAAAAAAAACCCTGTGAAAAACTTAAACCAACAAAATTACAAATCACATTTCCCCCCATTTTTTTTTTAAATTTACTCTGGGTTTCACGTAATTCTGCCTTTTCCTGAGGGTCCCATGGGCCCCTTTCCCACCCTTTCCCTTTCAAACCATCCCCCATTAAAAATTTTTAATGTCCAGATATTTTTCTGCAGCCTTCACTATTATTTTTGATTTTTTCAGTTTTTTTGGGTTTTCTGTGCAGTACAATTAATCACTTCTACCATGAAAAAACAAAAATTTGTCTTTTTAACAAATTTTTTTATCTTCATCAATTTTTTTGGGGAATTTTTTCAGAGGGGTTTTGGGGGTTTGGGGTGGGTGTTGAACTGTAGGTTTTTGGGTTTTTTTTTGACTGAATGGGGTCCTTTTTTTCAGCTCAGCGTAAGGGGGTTTTTTCCGAGCTCAAATTTTATTTTTTTTAATTTTTCCCCGACCTTTTTTCTTCTTCACCCGCCGCGATAAGCACATATATTTTCCACCACAATTACAGCATTTTTTTTTTAGCTTCTTTTCCACATTTTCCGTACTCATGTTCTCCTGCACACCTTCCACACCTCTGTTTCCCTTTACAAACTGCTGCAATGTGACCGAATTTTTGGCATTTGAAACATCTCAATGGTGGAGGATTGTAGATTTTGACATTATAGCTTATGTAACCGATGAATACTTTGCTTGGTAATTGCTCTTCTTCGAATTTAATTAGCACAGATAAACTGTCAGATCTTTCTCCGTTTCTTGTTGTTTTTAACCGTTTTACTTCTTTTACTTTTGCACCGCTTATGTTTTCCAGAATCTCTTTTTCAGAAATTTTTAGAGGAACTCCTCCAATGACTCCCCTGCTGATCTTTTTGTTCTCCATTAGGCTGCACTGAACTCTTATCCCGTCAATTTTGTTGATACGAATTGCTCTGCCTTGCTGGGCGCTGTCTCTGCAGTTAATTAGCAGGTCTCCACTGTACAGAATTCTGGCACCTCTGACTTCTCCGACAAGTTTATTGATGGTTTTTGTTAAGTGAACCGGATTCCAATTTGTAAAAGAGTCTGCCTGATTAACGACTTTGAATATGACTTTGAATTCATTTTGTTGTGCTGTGGAATGTATGGATTGATCATCACTGGATTGTTCTGAACTAGATTCCCCTTTAACTGATCTCTGTTTTTTCCGCTTTTTCTCATTTATTGATGTTGCTATCTTCCAACCTTCATTGTCACTATTTCCCTCTTCCATCCCACAAGAATCGCTTCCTGTTTCCTCACTACTCACGGCCCAGGACATCTCTCCACAAGCAGCTTCAAAACATGCGCCCGACTTCTTCTTCTTCTTCTTCTTATTGATTTTTATTGGCGGTTGGCAAAAAACGTTAGGTGAGCATTACCGCCACCAACTGGTATGGAGTGTGGACTACATGGCAGAAAAAAAACAAAAAAAAAACTATACCCTATTATACAACCTAATCTGTTTCAAAAATTCAAATATAACCCGATATCCTCTGCTTCCTGATTCCTTCTGCAATAAATCGACAATGTCAAGTTTCATTTTCATGTCACCAAGTTTCCTTATTAACCTGTTTCTCTGTATCGAATATTTACTACAATTTAAAATGACGTGTTCCACAGTCTCATCTTCCCCACAGTCACATTTCCCTGTCTGATGTTTCCCTATCAAAAATAACGATCTATTCAATCCAGTGTGTCCTATTCTAAGTCGAGAAATAATAATCTCTTCTCTCCTGTTCCTTTCTGATCTTCTCATTGGTCCAATTCTCTTTTGTATTTTATAAAGCCACCTTCCTTTCTTTTCTTCATTCCATAACTTTTGCCACCTCTCTTTTGCTTTTTGTTTAATTATACCCTTTATTTCTGTTATACCAAAACTAACATTAATGTCTACCCTTAACTTATTGGTACTCTCCTTAGCCAACCTGTCTGCCCTTTCATTTCCTTTTATCTCGTTATGTGCCGGAACCCAAACAAAATTTACCACTAGCCCCATCATATTTATTCTGTAAAGTGTTTGTTGTATTTCAAGTAATATATCTGGTCTACTGACTGACTGATTATTTTGCAAACTGACTAATGACGAACTGGAATCTGAGCAAATGATAGATTTTAATGGTCTTACCTCTTCCACCCATTGAACTGCTAAAAGCAAAGCTAGCATTTCACCGGTATATACTGAAACTCCATCACTAATCCTTTTTTCCAACATTAATATGAAACTGTGGTATAATAAATGCTATCCCTACCTTATTAGCAGTATTTTTTGATGCATCTGTATATATTTGTATATAATTATAATAGTTATTTAAGTGTTCTTGTACTATATATTTATTCATAATATGATATTTATCTTTTTCCTTCTTTTCTAATAATGAGAGATCAACTTTAGCATCAGGAAGTATCCAAGGTGGAATTGCTGTTATTGGAACTGTCTGACATATATCTAACTGATTTAAATTAATTTCATTAACTTTAGTGTTTATTACCCATCCAAAGCTCTTTAATTGTTTCTTTTCCTTTTCCCATCCAGGTTTAAGCACCTCTAATGTTGGATGATCCTTCCTTTGTCCCTGTAAATTTGACCAGTAGGTTAAAGATAATTGATCTCTTCTAACTTTAAGTGGCATTTCTCCCATTTCAACCTGTAATGCTGCTGTTGAAGAAGTTCTAAAAGCGCCAGTACATATTCTTAAAGCCTGGTGTTGAAGGCTATTTAACTTATGGAGGTTTGTATCTGCTGCTGAGTTATAAACTATACATCCATAGTCAAGGACAGACCTGATTAACCCAGTATAAATAGCTTTTAATGATTTTCTATCAGCTCCCCACTCTGTTCCAACTAAACACCTCATTATATTTATTACCTTCCTACATTTATCGATTATATTCTTAATGTGCACACCCCAAGCCTCCTGACTGCTGCAGCATGACAGCTTTTAAAGCAGCAGCACCAATCAGGGAAAAAACATAACACCTGCAGAAGGCCTGCCTCCAGGACCCTAAAAGAAAAAGCAGAGACCCACTGCAGCCGTAACAATATTACAGAAAGAAAAAAAAAGCTTTAGACACTGAAGATTAGACAGTTCAAACTCTATATATTCTATCTCTGTGGAGTCGCATAGTTAGAAACTGGTTTCTTACTTTATCTCTGAGGGTCCAGGTTCATTGCTGAAGTCTTAAGGATTTTCTTTGGACCAATCACTTCTCATAGATGGACATCTGGATCCTTGAGGTTCTGCTTTATCCTCCCTTAGCTCCCAATCTTCCATCTTCTGGACTTTAATGAGTCTGAGAGAGAAACAAACCAGTCAGTCCAGTGGTCCAGGTCCAGTAAGGGTCCTGTAAAGCAGAGGGTGGATTGTGGTTCCTAACTCTGCTCCTCCAGTTCCCCTGTCCTGCATGTTTCAGGTATCTCCCTGCTGCCACACACCTGACCTGTATGCATGACTGATTAACAGGCTTCTGTTGCTCCATGGCTGCTGAGGAGAATTCAGTCAAACTGTGCAGACAGATCCAAAGTTTTATATCTAAGGAGAACAAGCTGATTGCATCGAATCATTGACTTTACTGGATTTGCTCCTTTTTGATGAGCATGTGGTGACAGTAGATATTTACTGCCATCATGTCATTGACTATGCAGCAATCACCCAACGTGAACAACGTAGGCAGCATCAGTGGAGAGAAAAAACTCTCCTTTATCAGGAAGAAACCTCCAGCACAAGGCTTAGTGTGAGCGGCCTTCTGCTGAGGCCCACTGGGGTTTAACAACACAGAAGCAGTAAGGAACATAGAAGCACTGAAATATATAAATGTTTTCAATCTATGTTTGAAAAGCTAACGGTAAACTAGCTCCACAGTTAATCGTCCGAGCCAGTTTTTGTTAAAAAGGAGAAAAGAAAGAAGATTCAGTTAGTCACTGTAAAATGAGCCCATAGCGATTCCTAGTAGAGAAACAGGACTAAACACTGAAAACAGGACAAAACCAACCAAACTAAACAGTTACTGCAGACAGCAGGGATGGAACAAAACAGTTTGTTCTGAGACCAAGACAAAAGGCTAAATGCTCAGAATTTAAACAAATATTTTGGCACTTTTTTTTTCTGCCTCAAAAAAAGCGAAAAGAATTATGGAACAGTAATTCATTGATCTAACAATATTACTTCATGCAATTCAAATAGTTGTGCAATAGTTTTTAGAAGGATTTTAGAAAATAGTTAGAGTAATAAATCTTTGTCATATTTAAAAATAAAAGTGTTGCATCAAAGAGCTTTAAAAAGTTTCTTTTAATGGAAAAATCATCAAAGAATTAGTTATTTCCAAAATTACTGCTAAATAACATATGACTGTAAAACTGCAAACTGACCATTTCTTTCTGCCGTCAGAGTAAATTTTACTAACCTTCTCATAAATAACAGAACAATAAAAAATATTTCTGCCAACTGATTGTCCTCATTACCATGGTAACAACAAAGCTAACTGCTCCTAAAAATACATATCCTCAATATATTTGATTAATATTAATAAAGGGGATTTTCAAATTAAATAAAATTAGGAGGATTTATTTTACTCTGAATATGTATGAAATACTGACATGTCCAAAATGATATCAATGATATACAATTTCCCGAAGGGAGTAATCCCAAGGGATTAATAAAGTCAAGTCTAAGTCTAAAAGTCAAGTCTTAATGATACCACAATTTAGCATTTAAGTTTGAGAATCAAAGTTTATCTTGAAACATTTGGAATGAGGTCAAATTAGCTTTTAAAACTAATTTAGAGCAACCGGAATGTGTTCAGAACCAATTTATAACCAAAAACATCCCCAGCAAACAGATGCTTTTATTTACAATAGTGAAGGTTGATTAATGGGCCAATAGCTCCTAATGATTATAATAAACAACATGAATCATCAGTTAACAATGGTTAGCTAAATTTACCAGCTAATGTGGTTTTTCAAACTGGCTGTAAACTTGAGAAGGAAGAGGAAGGTGGAAACAAGTGAAACACCAGGTGTAATGTTTCTTATCTAAATGAAGAAACTTGGGTTTGTAACTGAACTTATTTATTACTGAAAACGAGTCGAGAGGATACAGGTAAACCGTGAAGTAAACATTCTTCATCTACGGATAACTTGCTTCACACAAACATATCCAAGGGGTACATTAGTGTCTGTGGCCCTCTGGTGGCAGGAGGTAAAACTGCAACTCCTTAACTTATCATCACATCCCTTTTTTTTCTAGAAATAATAACATTACAAATAAACAATTTTACAAACACTCTCTATACTTATAAGCAGTTTGAATCTGTATATTATTATGTTCTTGTAATCTCACATATATATAACTATGAACTCTTTTTTTTTCTTTTAACTTAACATTACTTCAGAAGCAACATAAACTATAACTCAAATTTCAATGAAAAGGATACATTTCATAGTCCTTATAGATTCAGCCTGTCAGGTGCCTTGACAGTGCGTAATGATCTTCTCAACACTGGTAAGTCAGTCTCCACAGCTCTCTGGTGATCTTCCGATGGTGGATCATCTGTTGCGGTGGAGGCTGGATCTCCCAGTGAATCTTCATCAGTCTGTTCTTGCCATGTGTCTTGTGTTTTCAGCAGACTTCTTCGATTTCTCCTGAGGACTTGACCATCTTCTGTTTTGGCGTTGTAAGATCTTGGACTCACTTCCTGAAGAACTGTTGCTTTTTTACTCCAGGTGCTGGAATCGTGTATTCTTACTGTGTCATGCCTAGCCAGTGGTACTAAGCTCTTTGTTGACTTGTCATAATTGGCTTTTTGTCTCCTTTGAAGATGTTTTTGTTTTTGTTTCACTTCCTTTTGTTTCGGTTCAGAGGTGTATGGAAGTGTGGTGCGTAGTCTGCGTCCCATAAGGATTTCTGCAGGGGACAGGCCATGCTCAAGAGGCGAAGCTCTATAACTCAGCAGAGCTAAGTATGGATCTGAATGACTTTCTTGTGCTTTCTTGAGCAGCTGCTTAACAATGTGCACACCTTTCTCTGCCTTTCCATTTGATTGAGCATACAGGGGACTAGAAGTCACATGACGAAAGTCATATTCTTGTGCAAAATCCTGAAACTCTTTGGAGCTATAGGATGGGCCGTTGTCACTATACACAACTTGAGGAATCCCATGCCTGGCAAAGATGGATTTCATGTGTTTAATCACACAGGCCGCTGACATGTTGGGGAGCAGTGCAATCTCTGGATAGTTGGATAGGTAATCGATTACAAGCAGGTAATTCTTTCCATCCAAGTAGAACAAATCAGTCCCAACTTTTTGCCAGGGCTCGTCAGGTATTTCTGTGATTATCATTGGCTCTTTTGGCTGCTTAGCTTGATGTTTTAGACATGTTATACATCCTGACACCATTCTGTCTATATCAGCATTTATGCTTGGCCAATAGATGGAGGTTCTAGCCCTTCTCTTGCACTTTTCCATGCCTAGATGTCCTTCATGTAGTCTTTTTAGCATGTCTGGTCTCAGAGACTGAGGAATGACTACTCTATTCTTTCGCAAGAGCAGTCCATTAACAAAGCTCAGCTCCCCTCTAATGTTGTAGTATTGTTGACACTCATCCCGTGGCCAATGTTCTTTTATCAGTTGGATGACTCTCTGTAGGACGGCATCCTTCTTGGTTTCATCAGCGATGAGTCTGGATTTCATATCGGACATGGGCAGTGTCTCAGTAATCAGATTCACATGAAGGTTAACTTCGTTTTCCGTGGAACACTCGGCCTGCTCCTCCTTCTCTGTGGTTGCCCTAGACAGAGCATCAGCTAGCACTATGTGCTTTCCTGGTGTGTAAATCAGGTCGAAATCATAACGTTGTAGCTTCATCATGAGCCTTTGAATGCGAGGTGACAATGCGAGGTGACATTTCACTGAGGTTTTTTGATGATAGCAATTAACGGTTTGTGGTCTGTCTCTGCCACAAACTTTGGTAGACCATACACATAGCCAT
Organism: Cyprinodon tularosa; assembly: GCF_016077235.1. Lineage (NCBI taxonomy): Eukaryota > Metazoa > Chordata > Actinopteri > Cyprinodontiformes > Cyprinodontidae > Cyprinodon > Cyprinodon tularosa. The sequence goes on from NW_024038071.1 coordinate 64,049, forward strand.
GGAACTTTTGGAAACCGTACACCAGTCCTAAACACTCTTTTTCAATTTGAGCGTAGCGGCACTCAGCACTTGTCGTCGTTCTCGACGCATAGGCGACAGGCTTCCAGTCTTCTTCACATGCCTGTAGTAGAACGGCTCCAATGCCATCCTTTGATGAGTCGGTGGATATCTTTATTTTTTTTGAAAGATCGAAAAATGTCAACACTGGCTCTGTTGTGAGAGTTGTTTTTAGACGGGACCATTCTTCCTCATGTTCAGATTTCCACTTAAACTCACACCTGTCATGCAGTAGCTCTCTTAAGTGCACAGTCTTGGAGGATAAATTTGGAATGAATTTTCCAATGAAGTTGATCATACCTAATGCTCGCAGCACACCTTTTTTGTCTTCAGGTCTAGGCATTTCCAGTATCTCTTTGATTTTACTTTTGTCTGGTTCCACACCGGCTGGTGACAGCTTGTCACCCAGAAAGGTGATTTCTTTTACTCCAAACTGACACTTGGATCTGTTCAGCTTCAGCTGGTACATCTGGACTCTCTGAAGCACTTTGATGAGCCTTTCATTGTGTTGCTCAAGTGTGGATCCCCATAAAATCAGATCATCGACATACACACGTACACCTTCTATGCCCTCAATGATGTGCTCCATCGTTCTGTGGAATACTTCTGGAGCAGAGCATATGCCAAAAGGCATTCTCTGGAAGCAGTAGCGCCCGTACGGTGTATTAAACGTGCAGTACTTTGTGCTGTCCTCATGCAGTTTTAACTGCCAGAAGCCTTGTGAGGCGTCTAATTTACTGAAGTATTTGGCACCCGCCATCTCACTTGTTATTTCATCTCTGGTAGGTATTTGATAATGTTCTCTTTTTATATTGTTATTCAGATCTTTTGGATCCATGCACACACGTAGTTCTCCATTCGATTTTCTGACACACACCATCGAATTGACCCATTCTGTGGGCTCTTCCACTTTCTTTATCACACCCAGTGACATCATTCTATCTAGTTCTTGCTTCAGCTTTTATCGTAGAGGAGCTGGAACACGCCTGGGAGCATGGATGACTGGCTGTGCATCATCCTTCAGTTGTATCTTGTAGGTGAATGGTAAAACTCCAAACCCCTTGAAGATGTCTGGGTGCTGGTTCACTATTGCCTCAACACTGGTCTGGCTAGTAAAATTATTAATGCAGTAAACCCTCTTCACTAAGCCTAAATGTTCACATGCAGCGTCACCTAATAATGAGTCATGTCCCTCCGGAACAACTACAAACATCAGGTGGTGCTCTTTTCCTTTAATTTGCACTTTAGGTTTGCATGTGCCTTTTGTGTCAATGTGGTGTCCATTATAAGCTTTGAGCTTCACTGAACTTGGATGGATGCGTGGTTTCACCTTCATTGCTCTGATGTCACATTCACTAATTAAATTTGCCTTTGCTCCTGTGTCTAATTTCAGCGGAATAACTGCACCGTTTATCTCCAGTGGCACAATCCATTTGTCTTTTCTAGCACAGGTTGCATTTTTGCTCTGTTCAATGTCTTTTGGCTGTGCTGCTATGCTATCTTCAGCTTGTGCTACCATCCCAACAAAGAACGAATCAGCAAGCTCCGTTTCTTCCACTGTGTGGGATCTATCACTGCCACTCTGTTTCCCTTTGGAAAAGCATTGCTTAGCAAAGTGATTCTTCCCTTTACATTTGCTACACGTTTTGCCAAATGCTGGGCATTGCTTTGGTGCATGCTGATTTCCACATCTCTTGCATGAAAACATCTCTGTCACGTTTGGTTTTTTGCTCATTTTTTTCTGTTTCTGCATTTGCTTTACCGCAGCTACGGGAACACTTTCCTGTTCCTTCTGTCCACTGAATGTTTTTGCATGCAGCTTAGCCAGTTCACTTGCGTTACCAATTTTAACAGCCTCCGGCAGCTTTAATTCGGGCTCTCTTAGTAACCTCTCTCTCACTTTTTTGTCATGGACTCCAAACACTATTTGATCACGAATCATTGAATCTTTCAGTTCTCCAAAGTTACATGTTCTGGCTTTCAATTTCAAGTCCGTCACAAAAGCATCAAAACTCTCAGTTTGCGATTGCATGCGGGACCGGAACACATACCGTTCAAATGTTTCGTTCTTCTTTGGTGAACAGTGGTCATCAAATTTTTCCACAACTTTGTCAAACTGTTCCTTGTGCTCCCTTGCAGCAAACACAAACGTATTAAATACCTCCACCGCCTGGGGTCCCGCGATGGTAAGAAGCAGTGCTATTTTCCGCGCGTCTGGCTTTGTGTCCAGTCCCAGCGCTTGCAGGTACAAACTGAATCGTTGCTTGAAGGTTCGCCATTCACAGTCCACATTTCCAGTCCAATAAGGCTCGGGCACATGACGTCACACGTTGCGCGGCAGCCATATTGATAGCTGGTCAGCCCACTGTTTACACTTTGACTTCGCGCCTGTAAGGACTAGCTTTCTTCTGCTAGTAGTTTGCTTAGTTTTTTGCCGTTTCATTTTACCTCTGCTGTCGTTATGGTCGCCCGTTGCTGTGTCGTAGGGTGTAGTAGCGCAAGCTGTGACTGGACGGGGAAAAAATCCCAAATGGATTGTCTTTTTACCGTTTTCCAACCTGGAGGCGTCTCAATGGAAAACAAATGTCCTCCATAACAAAGAGTCGCCGGCTAGCATGGGTCGCTGCTGTAAGACGGCCAAATATAACTTTCAACTCAATCCCTGCGTCCATGAGAGTGTGTTCCCGGCATTTTCATTCTGGTAAGTTACAGAACATACTGTTTTTATTCATGTATCATTTCAAGTTAACCGTTGTTGGCTGATCTAACCCTGCGTGGTAGTACCATGCTAGGACAGTCATATATCATCAGAATGTAACTACATTATCCCTGGACACGTACAGTCAGCACAAGATTTGTTTAGATACATTTTTGATGTTTTACGTTAGTGCCAGCACCTAGTCTTATCACCACAACAAACACCACACCATGTTGAGACGGTAGCTTACCTTGGCTCTGATGACTGTGTTCTCATTCGGCTTGATAACTTCCATGTCATGAACTTTTCCATCTGTCAGCTGTTTGTAAGCCTCTAGCGACTTGTAGCAGCGAAACTCTTCATGTGTGTAGGCACTGACGCCACACACTAGATAGGAAAATATGTCGTCCCTCGCAAACGGCGGTAGAAATTCTTCCCCAACGCACCACTCCTTGCTTTCTACTTCGTAGGGATCAAGTCCGTTTATGAAGCCCATCTTTTGCAGATAACGGTCCCTGGCTTCCCTCTGCAGTGTGTCTCGGTATATTCCGCATCCTTTCTTCGCTTTTAACATCGCTGTTTACTCGTCTTTGTGCTCTTTCTCGGTGCTGTTTTAGGTCTTTGTTTACCGTAGCAACTAGCTACCAATATGGCGGCGTACCCAGAATGCAACGCGCTGTGCCCGAGCCTTATTCAGAGGTTCTGGCGGCTTCACACTTTCCATGACTTCTGTTGGACCACTCCTGGTACCATGTAATGTTTCTTATCTAAATGAAGAAACTTGGGTTCGTAACTGAACTTATTTATTACTGAAAACGAGTTTCGAGAGGATACAGGTAAACCGTGAAGTAAACATTCTTCATCTACGGATAACTTGCTTCACACAAACATATCCAAGGGGTACATTAGTGTCTGTGGCCCTCTGGTGGCAGGAGGTAAAACTGCAACTCCTTAACTTATCATCACACCTGGCTGCAGAGGTGGGCCTTATGAAAGCTGTTAAATTAAAAAATAAATCCATTATTATTGAGAGACCAACCTCTAAACTTTGTTTGGTGTTTGATTATTGCATTATAAGTCATTTATCAATCACATATTTTGTCTCCTTGATGGAAATTTTGGAATTGTCATGTCTGCATATTGTGCCAATTAGGGGCCTTTGTGTTGCAAGTCTTAAATGTCCACTAGGGGGCGCTGCTGGCTGAGGTACATGAGTTAGAGAGCAGCATCTCAGTGCATCAAATGCCAAAGATAAAGGCCTGCTGCCTCCATTTTTAAAGGAACTCAGAGACATTTAAAGCATGGAGAGGATCAGATGTTCAAAGAATGCAGAGATAAAGTGCAGGAAAAGAGCTGTAACTGTGGTGGTCAACACTGAGTCCTTTTAGGGGAATTTCAAGGAAAAAATAGAGATAATTATTAAAAAGGTTACAACCATCAATAAAGTAAGCTATGCTGAGGTAGTTAAGACTTTATGCAGAGGTGTCGAGTAATGAAGTAGAAATACTTTCTTACTGTACTTAAGTAGACATTTTTAGGTATCTATACTTTACTCCATTACTTATTTTTCTTCCTACTTCTTCTTCTACTCATTACATTTTCACACCAGTATCTGTACTTTCTATTGCTTACATTTTTAAATCAAACGTTCCTCGTTACTCTTGGCTTCGGTTTAATGTTTCTAAATCTTTATTTCCCGTCATGTGCTCCATCCAATGCAGATCATTGGCTCCGCCCACATCTAGTGAAAACTAGTGTGACTGGATGAGTCATAGAAGGCAAACACTCATTGGTTAGCTAAAGGAAATCATCAGAAGCAAGCAGGTGTTCTTCAAACTGCTAACGTGAATTGTCTATGCCATGCTACAATGTGGGATTCAGAAAAAGATGCTGAAATGTCTGAAAGGTCGGACACAGGCGAGAGCGTATCGGGAGACGGAGACCAACCAGACCTCCCTCATCCTTGGCCCTATCTCAGAGAATTTATAGAAACTGAGCTTTCAGTTCATCTAGCGGCATCTGGCCTTTTTCTTAAAGGTTACTTTATACTTTTATACTTTAAGTAGTTTTTGGAGCGCATACTTTTTCACAGAGGTCAAGTTGATGCTTCAACTTTTACCGGAGTGTTTTTAACTGCAGTATCTCTACTTCTACTGAAGTAACAAATGCGTGTAATTCTGACAACACTGTTTTTATGCACTGATCACATAAAACATAAGACTATGAAAATAAAAGATAATGGTGAGAGGAGCAGAGCAGCTCTAGGAATGAAAGATCTTTCATGGGAAAGTTCATAAATGAGGAACTTGAAGCAGACAGAAAGCAGAGTGATGAAACTGATACAGTGGAATGCCAGACGTCCTCTAGCCAAAACAGGATTTATTAAATTGTCATTTATATCCAGGAAACTTGGTTTATACCCACAATAGCTTTTATTATTTAAGGTTTTGCTGGCTTAAGTAGAGATAAAGAAGTAAGAAACAGAGAGGGAGGAATAATATGACCAACAGGTTTTAAATCACTGATGGAAGCGTCTGCCCCATGAAGGTGTCTTCTACTTCTCTTCCTGGGAGCAATCCTCTAAACTTAAACACTTTAACTTAATACTTAAAAATCTAGAAAAATGACTAAAAACAGGAATAAAAAGTTTAAGAGGATTTATTCCAGAGCTGATTGGTTTGGAACAGAGAAACTGCAGCAAAGTGCACAGCTGTGGGCTCAAGTCATCGGCACGCAGTGGCGTCCAAACAATGAGCCCTGAACAAGGTCATCAGCTGCTTCTTGTGCCTCATGAGTGTCAGGGTTGCATCAGGTGGATGCTAAGCTGTAGCTGTCAGAAACGGACACGCTATCAAACCCTGCCTTGTTTCCTGCTGCATCTCGGCCTCAGGCCTACAGACGTGTTCTTCTTCATCAGTGCGGCCCCTGGAATATACCGTTATCTTTATTGTTCTGACGGAATGACTGTCCTAATTAGATAGCCTCTATAATCACTGTGTGAAGGAAGACTATATACTCTAGTCTGCTGGACAGATTGGTAATATAACAATCTGAATATAATGGATATAATGGATCCATAATCAATACTTAAAAGTAAGGAATCTGCAGCAGTCAAGGATCAAATCTGTTTTCCAAACTCATCATAGCATCAGTGAAATGATGCCATGTTTTAATGCCAGCATTCCTGTCCAGCTCAGTATAGTTCGACTCAGGGAAGACTGGACCTTCACAACCGTTTGGTTTGAGTTATCTGGACCCATCTGGGAATATGTGCCAGACTAATAAAGCAGGCAGGAGCTGGACTTGTTTTTTTTATGATATTTAAACATGGAAATCCTCTTTCATAGGCAGCACTACCCAAGGGCAGTGTAAGGGACGAGATCAGGACCTTTGATTGTTGGAGTAACTTCCTGGATTGCTTGTCTTCACTACATTCAACAGTTCATGCACAGAGGAGACTGCCAAAGGTTTTCCAGCTTGGTTTAAACACATTCACTCTGCTAAAGTAGATTATCCATCAACAAACATGTTGGCCTGATACTTCTCAGGGATGTTACTGAGAGTTTTGTCGCTAAAACTGTTGAGATCTTTCATTTCAAGAGGCCAAGTTTTGTGATCAAAAATCTAAAAATGATCACATGATTTAAGGTATTTAAAGTATTTAAACTAATGAATTAGCGCTCTTTGTACATTAGTTTGGTCCTTGCTGCCATCAGCATGTGATCTAGTCTCTTTCCTGTTCTTGCCCTCACTCTCCATCAGTAGAGTCAGCTGTCCAACAGCAACCACCAGCTCATCTTTTCATTCACCAGTAGTTCTGTTCTCTTGCTGAAACCTGACAGAGATTAGCCGTAAAATGTTTCCTATATCCAGATTTATGGCTCAGAAACATTGAAAACGCTCTGAGTAAATGGGTTTCAGGCTCGGGTCATCACTTGTAGCCACTTGAATCTGGATGGCTGGAAACATTCTCAGTATTTTAATAGAGTCTCCTGTCTCCATGGAGACCATCTGATATAGTAAAATGTTAGTAAATTAACAAAGGCTATGCATTTCTCCTCACACCCCCTTTCTTTAAGTAAAATCATAACAAGCTTACAGTGGATTGATTAAATGACTCACACTATGGGACTGTGCAATCAGCTGACTGGTCCAGTTCCTGAGGGTGGGGGCGGGGCACAGAAAATGCACAAGGGAAATCCTGATGTTCACCATCTGAGACGGAAAGAAGGAAGCAGAATTTATGTTTTGGAAAAATTAACAAGTGATTTATTGTTTGGTATCAGTCTTTATTTCTGATTTCCAAATGGATTTATGATTAAAGATAAAACAGGTTAATTAAACAAGTGGCCATAAATATTTACTGGGATTTATTACTGGTATGAAAGCATGTTTGAGTTTTTCAGTGTTTGCTGTAAATTTCCTCACTCATATGTCAGATTAATATGTCCTGGAAGTGTTGTTGACAATAAAATAAGTTGTAATTTATGTTTCTGTAATTTTCCAAACTGCATTTTTAGCAAGAGAAGAGAAAAAAATGATTCCCTCCATTTGAGTCACCCGGAAAATTTTAGAGGCTCCACGATGTTTTCAACCCCTTTCAAAAAATGTTTCAGAGGGCCTCAGTATTTTTAAAGTCTGGTTCCGGCCCTGTGGATGATGATAATGATATACTAATATAAAATCATTTCCCATCAATATTGGCCTGTAGGAGTCAGAGGAGCACAGATGGGGAGGAGAGATATTCCCTTGGAAGGCTGAGTCTAAGGCAGGGCTCACCTACCTGCAGGTAGCCTCTAAAAATAGCAAAGATTCACCAAAGATAAAACTGAAACTGAAGCTGGGCGTCTAACAGGCGACCCTGCAGTAGCAGGACTAACTGCAGCATCCTGTGCTGCTGTCGCCCCCATGGCATTAGCCTGGATGTTGATCAGAGATCAATCAGTTTACTGTGTTTCAGCATGACGGGAAGGTTAAGGCAAAATGCTGAGGGACAAACAGATTGAACAGTCCTGAAAATCTACTGGGAGCTTCAAACATTTTCACAGGAAGTTGTCTCTGCTAAATCTTTACAATTTGAGAAAAAGCAACTTTTTAATTTCCGCTATTTGTTGAGAAATGACATAAACATGCTGTACATCTCCTTGGGGACAAAGACAAAAAGGGAATTAGAATCCAACTAGGAGATTCAAAGCAACAAAGATTTCACAGAGGAAGTGAGGCTCAGGTGCTAACCAAACTGGATAAACACTGCGGCGTTGATGCGAGGTCTGAGGGCTGCTTATATAGTGGAGGATCCTCCTGATGATGAGATGGGCTTCAGGTGTGTCGAAGGCTCAGCTCAGGAGGATCCACAGCAAACTCTGCTGGAGACAGGTGGAACTTCTCCAGATCCCAACAGTACCCCCCCCTCAACGACCGCCTCTTGGCGGTCCAGAAGACGTCGATGGGAGGGATCGCTCGTACTCCACGATGAGGGATGGGTCGAGGATGTAGGAACCAGGAACCCACTGGCGGTCCTCCGGACCGTAGCCCTCCCAATCAACGAGGTACTGCCAGCCACGACCTCGCAGACGGGAGTCCACGATCCGGCAGACGGTGAAGGCCGGGTGTCCATCGACTTCCAGGGCAGGTGGAGGGGAGTCGAACGGAGGGCACAAAGGGCTGGAGATCACAGGCTTGATCTGAGAGACGTGGAATGTGGGATGAATGCGAAGAGTCGGAGGAAGTTGCAGTCGTATGGCTGATGGGTTTATGACCTTGGAAATCCTGTAGGGGCCAATGAATCTTGGAGAGAGTTTACGGGACATCCCCTTGAGGGGAATGCCCTGAGTGGAGAGCCATACCTCCTGACCGACGGAGTAATCTGGAGCAGGACGTCTTTTTGAGTCGGCGAAACGTTTGGTGGTTTCCAAGGAACGTTGAGGGTGGCTATGGTGTTTCTCCAGATACGATGACAGCGGCGGATGTGGTGATTGACTGATTTGACCGAAATCTCTCTCTCGTCTGCGGGGAAAAGTGGAGGTTGGTAACTAAGACTGACCTGGAATGGAGACTGGCCGGTGGAAGCTGACTTTAGAGAGTTGTGGGCATATTCAATCCATGGGAGGAGTTGGCTCCAGTCGATGGGATTACTGGAGGTCAGACAACGAAGGGAGGATTCGAGCTGTTGATTCATTCTTTCCGTTTGGCCATTGGACTGTGGGTGATAACCTGAGGTGAGAGATGATTTGCAGTTAAGTGCTGAACAAAAAGCCTTCCAAACCTGAGAGATGAATTGTGGTCCACGGTTGGAAAGAATCTCCTGAGGGATGCCATATAGACGGAAAACGTGTTTTATAAGGAGCTGGGCGGTTTTAAAAGCTGTGGAAAGCTTCCTGACGGGTACAAGATGGCAGGACTTGGAAAATCGGTCAACAATGGTGAGGATTGTGGACATACCTCGAGAAATGGGAAGACCAGTAACGAAGTCAATTGCGATGTAAGACCAGGTGCGAGAAGGAATAGCAAGTGGATGCAACAGGCCGGAAGGAGGTTGATGTGTGGACTTGTTTCTGGCGCAGGTAGAACAGGCCAGCACATATTCTTTAACATCCCTGTGCAGGGTAGGCCACCAGAAACGTCTTGAAATGAGGTTGGTGGTTCTACTCACCCCTGGATGAGCGGCAAATTTGGCAGTGTGCATCCACTGAATTAGGCGTGATCTGACCGAAGAGGGAACATAAGATTTGTTTTGGGGACCGTTACCTGGGTCAGGTTCTGAAGCCAGGGCAGAGTTTATTAGGTCGGTGATCTCCCAGGTAACCACCCCAACAGTGCAGGAAGTGGGTAGAACAGGTTCAGGCGTCTCGGATTGATCAGTGGAATAAAGACGAGAGAGAGAATCGGGTTTGATGTTCTTGGATCCGGGTCTGTAAGAGATAATGAGATTGAATCGAGAGAAGAATAGTGACCACCTTGACTGCCGAGGATTGGCCTGTTTGGCGGACTGGATATAGGCAAGGTTCTTGTGATCTGTCCAAACAAGAACCGGGTGTTCTGCCCCCTCAAGCCAGTGTCTCCACTCCTCTAATGCCAATTTGATGGCCAATATTTCGCGGTCACCAACATCGTAGTTTTGCTCAGCAGGGGAAAGTCTACGGGAGAAAAAAGCACATGGGTGAACTCTTTGGTCTGTATCGAGTCTTTGAGATAAGACAGCACCAACTCCTGAGTCGGAAGCTTCGACTTCGAGGATGAATTGTTTTGATGAATCAGGCTGGATTAACACTGGAGCTCTGGAAAACAACATCTTAAGTTTGTCAAATGCAGTTTGTGCCTCGGGGGTCCATTGGAAGGTTCTTTTGACTGAAGTTAGAGAGGTTAGAGGTAGAGCTGTCTGACTATAATTCCTGATGAATCGTCGATAAAAGTTTGCAAAACCCAGGAATCTCTGCAGCTGTTTGCGGTTCTCGGGAACCGGCCACTCCAAAACTGCCTTTATCTTATCCTCAGATGGCTTAACCTGCCCGCCCTCGAGCACAAACCCCAAAAAGGTGACTGAAGATTGGTGAAACTCGCATTTCTCGGCTTTGACAAAAAGTTTATTCTCTAGGAGTCTCTGTAGGACCAGGCGGACATGTCTCTTGTGTTCTGAGAGGTCCTTGGAGTAAATGAGAATGTCATCAATGTAGACAAAAACAAACACGTTCAAAAAATCCCTGAGAACGTCGTTGACTAAGGCTTGAAAACACGCAGGAGCGTTTGTTAGACCAAAGGGCATGACTAAATACTCGAATTGACCCAGAGGGGTCTTAAAGGCTGTCTTCCATTCATCGCCATCTCTGATTCTGAGAAGGTGATAGGCGTTCCTTAAGTCGAGCTTAGTAAAGACAGTAGCACCTTGAACTGGTTTGATGGCAGAAGCGAGTAGAGGAAGTGGGTACTTATTTTTAACAGTGATTTGGTTCAACCCTCTGTAGTCGATACACGGTCTAAGTGAACCATCCTTTTTGCCCACAAAAAAGAAGCCTGCTCCCGATGGAGACGAAGAGGGGCGGATTATTCCAGCAGCTAATGACTCATTTATATATTTTTCCATTGTCTCCCGTTCGGGTTTGGAGATATTATAAAGTCTACTGCCGGGTAGGGGAGCTCCTGGTAATAGCTCGATAGCACAGTCGTATGGTCTGTGAGGTGGAAGGGACGTAGCACTGACCTTACTGAAGACAGGAGCTAGATCATGGTACTCAGGAGGAACAGAAGTAAGGTCAGGAGAGTCCATCTCCCCCCCACCTCTAGGAGATCTCACAGCGGGAGCTGCTGAACGAAGACACGTCTCATGGCAAGAGGTCGACCAAGACTCAATATGACGATCAGTCCAGTTTATATGGGGGTTATGTCATTCCAGCCACTCAAACCCCAGGACCAATGGAGAACATGCAGAAGTAAAAACAAAGAATGATAAGGTTTCACGATGGTTACCTGAGACCAACAGCTCGAGGGGTTGTGTTTGGTGGGTAACTTGGTGAAGCTTCTTTCCATCGATCGCGGAGACACAGAGAGGCTGGATTAGGGGAACAGTTTCAATCTGTAGCTGCTCAACCAGGTTAGAATCAATTAGGTTCCTTTCACAGCCTGAATCGATGAATGCAGATAAAGTGAGGTTTTGGTCAGCAAAAAACAACGTGGCTGGAAGTAATAGGCGAGGAGATTTCTCAGAAATAACATGGCCCGTCAGACTCCTCAGATCCTCTGACAGGCCCCGGCTTTTGATTTAGCTGGGCATTAGGCAATGAAATGGCCGCTCTCACCACAATAGATGCACAGCTTGCTCCTGACACGCCTTAACCTTTCCTCTGGAGTTAGCCTCGTATGCCCAACCTGCATGGGTTCGGCCTCCATTTCAACCGCATGAATCAGAATCAGAATCGGGTTTATTGCTATTGTTAGTGAAGAGGTTCACAACTAGGAAATTTTTGTGGTACAGTCGTGCAACATGAAACATATATGAAATAGTAAATAAAATTATAAAAATCTCTAAAAACACTAGGGTATAAGGCATGCAAAAAAATATACTAATATATACACTTAAGATAAAAATATGGATAAATATAAAAAGTAAAATGTACAAGATAGTGCAAATAGAGCAGTGTGCAATACAGCAGTGTGAATGGCATGGGCAGGTTATGGAGTCTGACATATAGTGTTCATGAGTCTTATGGCAGAGGGGAAGAAGCTGTTTTTATGGCGGGAGGTTCTGGTCCGTATGGACCGTAGCCTCCTCCCTGAGGGGAGAGGTTCTGGTCCGTATGGACCGTAGCCTCCTCCCTGAGTGGAGAGGTTCTGGTCCGTATGGACCGTAGCCTCCTCCCTGAGTGGAGAGGTTCTGGTCCGTATGGACCGTAGCCTCCTCCCTGAGTGGAGAGGTTCTGGTCCGTACGGACCGTAGCCTCCTCCCTGAGGGGAGAGGTTCTGGTCCGTATGGACCGTAGCCTCCTCCCTGAGGGGAGAGGTTCAAACAGTCTGTGTCCAGGGTGAGAAGGGTCGGCTGTGATGCGACCTGCACGTCTCCTGGTCCTGGAGACATACAGGTCCTGGAGTGATGGCAGCTTACAGCCGATCACCTTCTCAGCACAATGCGCTGCAGTTGGTATCTGTCCCTGGCGGTGGCGCCAGTGTACCACATGGTGATGGAGGAGGTGAGGATGGACTCAATGATTGAGGTGTAAAACTGCACCAACATCCGGGTTGGCAGCTTGAGTTTCCTCAGCTGCCGCAGAAAGAACATCCTCTGCTGGGCCTTCTTGACGAGGGAGCTGATGGTCGGCTCCCACTTGAGGTCCTGGGTGATGGTGGTGCCCAGAAAGCGGAAGGACTCCACGCTGGAGATGGGGGTAGGGCTGTCTGTGAGGGCAAGGGGGGACGGTGGGGCTGTGACCTTTCTAAAGTCCACGATCATCTCCACTGTCTTTTGGGTGTTCAGATCCAGGTTGTTGCTGCTGCACCAGGACACCAGCCGGTCCACCTCCCTCCTGTAGGCAGATTCGTCACCGTCCGAGATGAGCCCGATGAGGGTGGTGTCGTCCGCAAACTTGATCAGTTTCACGGACTGATGGCTAGAGGTGCAGCAGTTGGTGTACAGGGAGAAAAGCCAGGGGGAAAGGACACAGCCCTGGGGGGATCCGGTGTTGATGGTCTGTGTGTCCAGTTGTTCCCAGCCGCACGTGCTGTCTCCGGTCCGTCAGGAAGTCAGTAATCCACCTGCAGAGGGAGCTGGGCACGTTGAGCTGGTACAGCTTGTCCTGGAGCAGACCCGGGAGGATGGAGTTGAAGGCAGAGCTGAAGTCCACGAACAGGATCCTGGCGTAGGTTCCTGGAGAGTCCAGATGCTGCAGGATGAAGTGGAGGGCCAGGTTGACTGCGTCGTCTACGGACCTGTTGGCTCTGTAGGCTAACTGCAGCGGGTCCAGGAGGGGGGCGGTGATGGTTTTTAGGTGTTGCAGAACCAATCGCTCAAAGGACTTCATGACCACAGACGTCAGCGCCACCGGCCTGTAGTCATTTAGTCCTGTGATCCTTGGTTTCTTCGGGACAGGAACAATGGTGGAGGATTTGAAGCAGCCCGGCACATGGCATGACTCCAAGGAGAAGTTAAAAATGTCCGTGAAGACAGGAGACAGTTGGCTGGCTCAGTGTTTCAGGGTGGAGGGAGAAACGCCGTCAGGGACCAGCAGCTTTACGGGTGTTCAGCTTCAGAAACTGTCTGTGCACGTCCTGCTCCAGGATGCAGAGGGCAAGGGGGGACAAGGGGTGGATTGAGGGGGCCTTTGATGGAGTGGCCTCAATTGTGTTGGGGGAGGAGGGGGTGGCTGGAGAGACCAGAGAGGTGCTAACGGCTCTGGGACAGTCGAAACGGCAGTAGTGTGTATTCAGTCTTTCACACAGTGCCCGGTCATTCAGAGCTCGGGGGGCTTTGGGCTTGTAGTTGGTAATAGCCCTGAGGCCCCTCCACACTGTGGCAGAGTCGTTGGCAGAGAACTGCTGCTGGAGGCGATTTGCATACACAGATTTAGCCTTCCTCATCTCCCTGCTAAACCTGTATTTCACCTCTTTGTAGCTGTCTCTGTCCCCGCTCTTGCGTGCTGCCTCCTTCTCTCGTCGAATCTGGCCGAGCTTAGGTGTGAACCAGGGCTTGTCGTTTGCATAACGCACCCTGGTGCGCGTTGGTAGGATGCGCTCCTCATTGTACTGTATGTATGAGGTCACAATGTCAGTGTACTCATCCAGATTATCTGTAGCAGCCCTGAACACCTCCCAGTCTGTGGTTTCCAGACATGTGCGGAGCTCCTCCACAGCCTCACTGGTCCAGATCTTAGTTGTGCTAACTACAGGCTTAGCTAGCTTCAGTTTTTGTCTATATGTGGGTATGAGATGGACCATCACGTGATCTGATAGTCCGAGGGCGGCACGGGGGACGGCGCGATAGGCGTTGTTTGCTGTTGTGTAACAGTGATCCAAAGTGTTCTGCTCTCTGGTGGGGCATTTAATAAACTGTCTGTATTTGGGTAGCTCCTGACTCAGATTTACTTTGTTAAAGTCACCAAGCACAATAACAAGAGAGTCAGGAAAAGTCCGCTCCACATGTAAGACATGGTCCGACAGCGCGCGCTGAGCCTCACGTGCGTCAGCGGCGGGTGGGATGTATACAGCCGCCAGGATGAATGGAAAACAAACTCACGCGGAGAATAAAATGGTTTACAGTTAATGAAGAGATATTCCAGAGAAGGAGAGCAGTGTTGTGAGATCACCGTCACATCGGTGCTCCAGCTGTTGTTGATGTAGAAGCAGAATCCGCCGCCTTTTGTTTTTCCGGAGAGCTCCGCGCTGCGATCCGCACGGAGGAGTTGAAATCCCTCCAGGTGTAGCGCGCTGTCCGGGATCTGTCCGCTGAGCCATGTCTCCGTGAAGCACAAAACACAAGAGGAGGAAAGGTCTTTGTTCCTTCTCATGAGCAGCGCCAGCTCATCCATCTTGTTGCTGAGAGCTCGGACATTAGAAAGAAATACGCCAGGTAAAGGCGTGCGTGTCCCCCGTCTGCGAAGGCGCACAAGAGCTCCGGCACGTTTGCCTCTCTTACGGCGTCTTCCTCTCTTGGCCAGAAATAGGACCGAGTCCACGGCAGAAACTAAAAAAACTGGTAATAAATCCTTAGGAGTGGTAGCTCTAATGTTTAGAAGCTCTTCACGGGGGTAAGAGCATGCGGACGCACAATTAACTAACAAAAACAGACAAAACAGGGCGCACGAGAGGACCAGGGCGACCGTAGGTGGCGCCATCTTGGTTTCATGAGAGGCCTGAACTGGCAAAGGGAGAGATTGGATCTTAGACCTTGGCTTAGAAAAAGGTTCTGTGGAAGAGGAGAAGGCAGGTGCATTGTTAGAGGCAGGAACAGAGTTGAAAGGACCATAATTCCTTGGTTTTGTCATGATCGGTACACTAATGTGACCCAATTATGCAGAACACCACGACACAGGAAACAGATGAAAAGTTAACAGAGTTTATTGAAGACAATCCAACGATAGTATGTTCTGGTTATGGTCCTGGGCAAACGGGTTCACCGGAGTCTGTGAGGAAGACAGTTAGTTAGCTGGGCTCTTAGCGGTTTGTCCTTTTATAGTCTCTGGTTTGTACCTTGTGGGTCCTTGAATGGATCTTGGAGAGGAAGGTTGTTGGAACTGGAGAGAGTCTGATTAGCTGAGTCCGTTAGCTGCTTCAGCGTCTTGCTTCTGAAAGGTAGCTGACCTTGACTTAGGATCTCCAGCTCTTGGTCCAGAGCTGCAAGAGAATCCAGGGAAAGTCTTCAGGTTTGGCTCTGAGGGCAGGCTCGGTGGGTTAAGTTCTTCCAGAGCTTCACGAAGGAGGATCAGATTTTCCTGGAAAAACAGAGACGAGATTAGGATCCTGTCAGGATCTCAGAGCAAGCAAAGTTCTCAGAGGTTCAGGGCTTAGGTGCTAACCAACTGGCTCAACACTGCGGCGTTGAGGCAAGGTCTGAAGACAGCTTAAGTAGAGGGTCCTCCTGATGATGGTAACGAGCAGCAGCTGTGCAGAGGGCTCTGCTCAGGAGGATCCACAGCGGACTCTGCTGGAGAAGAGAGGTACTTCTCCAGCTTCCAACAGTACCCCCCCCTCAACGACCGCCCCTTGGCGGTCCGGAGGAAGTAGATGGGCAGGAACGCTCATACTCCTCGATCAGGGAAGGATCGAGGATGTAAGAGCCGGGAACCCACTGACGGTCTTCAGGTCCGTAGCCCTCCCAGTCGACGAGGTACTGCCAGCCGCGACCTCGCCGACGGGAGTCCACGATGCGACGGACGGTGAATGCAGGGTGACCATCGACTTCCAGGGCGGGTGGTGGGGAGTCGGATGGCGGGCACAGAGGGCTAGAGACTACGGGCTTGACCTGAGACACATGAAAGGTGGGATGGATGCGTAGACTCGGAGGTAGCTGGAGACGGACTGCGGAGGGACTGATGACCTGGGAAACCTTAAACGGACCGATGAATCTGGGAGACAGTTTCCGAGACATTCCCTTGAGGGGAATGTCCCGGGTAGACAGCCATACCTCCTGTCCGATGGTGTACTCAGGAGCGGGACGTCTCTTAGAGTCGGCAAAACGTTTGGAGGTTTCTGATGATCTGTTGAGAGTGGTGATGGTTTCCTTCCAAACCCTTTGACAGCGGCGGATGTGTTGGTTGATCGTCCTGACTGATATTTCCTTTTCATCTGCGGGAAAAAGTGGTGGTTGGTATCCATGACTGACCTGAAATGGTGACTGGCCGGTGGAAGCGGATCTCTGGGAGTTATGGGCGTACTCAATCCAAGGGAGATACTGGCTCCAGTCGGCGGGGTTGTTGGAAGTTAGGCAGCGGAGGGTGGATTCAAGGTGCTGGTTCATGCGCTCGGTCTGACCGTTGGATTGTGGATGATAACCTGAAGTCAAAGCAGACTTACAACCCAGAGCTGAACAGAAGGCTTTCCAAACTTGTGAGATAAATTGAGGACCACGGTCTGATAGGATTTCCTGGGGAATGCCATGTAATCTGAAGACGTGTTTCACGAGAAGCTGAGCAGTCTGGAACGCCGAGGGGAGCTTCCTGAGAGGGACTAAATGACAGGACTTGGAAAAACGGTCAACGATGGTGAGTATTGTGGACATACCTCGAGAGACGGGGAGACCAGTGACGAAATCTATGGCAATGTGGGACCATGGATGTGAAGGGATCGGAAGAGGTTGAAGCAGACCAGAGGGTGGCTGATGCGAGGCCTTGTTTCTAGCACAAATGGGGAAGGCCGGCACATATTCCTTTACGTCCCTGTGGAGAGTGGGCCACCAGAAGCGTCTGGTGATGAGAGCGATGGTTCTACTGACTCCAGGGTGAGCCGAGAATTTGGCAGTGTGCATCCATTGAATGAGCCTGGACCTGACGGAAGACGGGACATAAGTTCTGTTAGCCGGACCGTTACCTGGGTCGGGTTCCGTGGCCAGGGCGGAGTTAATGAGATCGGAGATCTCCCAGTTCACGACTCCCACAGTACAAGAGGCCGGGAGGACTGGCTCTGGAGTCTCGGGTTGATCGACGGAGTATAGGCGCGAGAGGGAGTCTGGTTTCACATTCTTTGATCCGGGTCTGTAGGAGATAACGAGATTAAATCTGGAGAAGAAAATGGACCACCTGGATTGACGAGGATTGGCCTGTTTGGCAGACTGGATGCTAGCAAGGTTCTTGTGGTCAGTCCAGACTAGAACCGGGTGCTCAGCTCCCTCTAACCAGTGTCTCCACTCCTCCAACGCCAACTTAATGGCTAATAGTTCTCGATCTCCAACACCGTAGTTCTGTTCTGCTGATGAGAGTCTGCGGGAGAAAAAAGCACATGGATGAATCTTTTGATCTGAGTCGAGTCTCTGGGAAAGGACGGCTCCGACGCCAGAATCCGAAGCATCAACCTCGAGGATGAACTGTTTAGAAGGGTCAGGCTGAATTAACACCGGTGCTCTGGAAAACAAAGATTTCAGTTTGTCAAAAGCAGACTGAGCTTCGGGAGTCCATTGAAAATTCCTCTTAACCGAAGTTAAAGAGGTCAGAGGTTGAGCCGTCTGGCTATAATTTCTAATGAAACGACGGTAAAAATTGGCGAACCCCAAAAACCTTTGAAGCTGTTTTCGAGTTTCAGGAATCGGCCAGTCCAATACCGCCTTTATCTTGTCCTCAGCAGGCTTAACCTGCCCGCCCTCGAGCACAAACCCCAAAAAGGTCACTGATGGTTGGTGGAATTCACATTTTTCTGCCTTGACGAATAACTTGTTCTCCAGTAGCCTCTGTAACACCAGGCGGACATGTTTCTTGTGATCAGTTAAGTTCCGTGAATAAATGAGTATGTCGTCTATATAGACAAAGACAAACACATTTAAAAAATCTCTGAGAACATCATTCACTAGTGCTTGAAAGCAGGCGGGGGCGTTAGTTAAACCAAAAGGCATCACCAGGTACTCGAACTGACCTAATGGTGTCTTGAAAGCAGTCTTTAGAGCTATTTCTGGCTCGAATCCTATTATCCAGCCTAATTGTCAGGCAGATTAATTCCTCGAGAGTGGCGGGTTCGTCGAGGGAAGTCGGAGTATTGGCAACTAAGGCTTTCTTCGGAGGAAAACCTAGCCTGCGCCCACTCAAGAGCTCTTCCAGTCAATTGAGACAAAATAAAGTATATTTTCTTGTAATCCGTTGGAAAACTGCCAGGAGAATTTTGAAAGATTAATCGACATTGAAATAAAAATCCTTTGCAGTCACTTATGTTACCTGAAAACTTTTCAGGAAGACTAGGTCGGAACTCAGATGATGACGTCACCGCTGGTGACCTCGGAGGAGGAACTGGACCCGGAAATGGTTGTGCTAGCGGCGTGGCGTTAGCATTGCTCAATCTGTTAGCGAGGCTTTGAATCACTTGATTTTGCATTTCGATGTGGGTGTTTAACTCACGTAGAGCTTGGGCGTTCCCATAAATCTGAGCATCTTGCTCCTCCAAACGACGATGGAGATGGTCTGCTGGGCCTTGTGTTTGGCCGCAGTTTTCTGTCATGATTGGTTCTGAGAGGCCCAACATGCAGAACACCACGGGAAACAGAGAAAAGGTTTAAATGAGTTTATTGATAAAGCTCATTATAGCGGCTTCCTTAATGATCCTTTAGGCCGCTGAGAGTTCGGGTCGGGTCCTCCTTTCTTGCCCTATTTGTGACGCGCTTAAATGTTTATGTTCTTACAGATACGCTGGAATCCAGGATGCTTTTGTTTGTTTATTGTCACCACCATGAGTTAATGACAGCGCAGCAGGGATGATTGTGCCAAACAAAGTTAGATCCGTTAATTGATATAGGAAACGAATGAATACTGAAACAAAATAATATGAAACGCAGTGAAATAAAGCGGTCAAACCAAATTACGGCAGCCCCACCCTTACTCTTCTCATCAGTGAGACAGGTGAGTGCGCACTTATACACCTTCTTCCTTGGTGCACACCCACCTCCCTTTGAGTCTCCACCTCCAAGACACAACATACACCACATAACCATTTATGTCTCCTACACACTGGCCCCTAATTATTAGGACAATAATTTACATTTCATAACACAATAGGAGACATAACAAATCATCATAACAATATCAGATGCAAAAGAACATGTAATAAGTTGCTCAAGTCCATAAATAATGATGATTAACAATCCTTTTGGTTATCCATAACCAACTAAGAGAAAGTCCAGTCCAAGAAGAAAAAACAAAGATAATCTGTGGAGAAGTTACAATATCATCTTGCAGACTCCTCTGACTCCAGCAGCAAACAGACCTTAGATATAGGTCTATCCAAGCAACTCGTTTTAGTCTTTATGCGAATTTGCCGAACAAATCCTTTGCGGTCCGGAAAGGTTTCCAGCACACGTCCCATAATCCAAGAATTACGGGGTGCGGTGCTGTCCATAAGCAGTACTATATCTCCAGCAACCACATTTCTCTGGACTCCAGTCCACTTCTGCTGTTCCTGTAACAGAGGTAAGTACTCCTTTGTCCATCGTTTCCAGAAAAGATCAGCTATATACTGAACTTGTCTCCATCTCCTCCGTGCATACAGGTCTCCAGCTTGGAACTCTCCAGGTGGCAATGAAGGTTGTTTTTTTAGCAGTAACAGATGGTTTGGCGTCAGTGCTTCCAGGTCATTAGGATCTGTAGAGGCTTTAGTGATGGGCCTGCTGTTATTAATGGCTTCAACTTCACAGAGAACTGTGTGAAGTCCGTCCTCGTCCAGGCGTTGCATTCCAAGGGTGGAATACAGAACTTTCCTCACAGATCTGATCAGCCTCTCCCATACTCCTCCATGATGTGACCCAGCAGGGGGGTTGAATGTCCACTTTATACCCTTTTGGAGCAATACATCATGTATCTGTGCCAGGTTCCACTGTTCAATTGCTTCTTTTAGTTCACGTTCTGCTCCCACGAAGTTTGTCCCGTTATCAGACCGCAGCTCGCGGACTTGTCCTCTTCTGGATATAAAACGCCTCAGAGCATTTATGAAAGAGTCGGTATCTAAAGAAGGTGCTACCTCGATATGAATAGCTCTCAATGTAAGACAGGTGAATATGACACCGTATCTTTTCACGGTACTCCTCCTGCTTCTCACTTCAAAGGGACCAAAGTAGTCCACTCCTACACAGGTGAATGGAGGTTCATCTGGCTTGAGTCGTTCAGGAGGCAAATCTGCCATCTGTTGGGTAACTGGTATAGAATTAAGTCTTCTGCAGATGGTGCACTTAGACAAAACTCTCCTAATGGCAGTGCATGCACCGGTCATCCAGTATCTCTCCCTGAGCTTGGACAACATATGGTTACGACCATTGTGTCCTACATGTAGATGAATATTTCTCAGCAACAGGGTAGAAATATGAAGATCTTTGGCCAAAATAATGGGGTGCTTAATCTCCTGAGGCAAAGCTGCTTTACTGAGCCGACCTCCCACACGCAGGACTCCATCTTCCAGCCTTGGACACAACTTGTAAAGGTGGCTACTTTTCTTTACATGTTGTCCCTTTTCCAGACATGAAAACTCCTCTGAAAACTTTCTTCTCTGGCAAAACCGGATAATGGCTATCTCAGCCTTATCAATGTCCTCCACTGTAAGACGTCCTGGGATAGCTGTACGTTTGAAAGCGCATATTTCCTTTTCTATCATTCTCTGCTGCTGCATGCTTACTTCATTCTGATTGGCTGTAAGCTCTTTCCTCTTCCTGGAACAGGACCAAAGCCAGTCCTTGTATTTCAGCCACCATGCCACAGCTTTCTTTAACCGTATCCAAGAGGAATAATGATGGATCAAGTGAGTGGTAGAATCCTCAACTTGTACAGCGTTAACAACAGCACTTTTCTTCACCTCTGGATCATCCTGAGAGATGTGGTTTACAGGCTCAGGGTTCACAGGCCATTCTGTTTCAGGTTGGCAAAGAAAAGAAGGTCCTCTTAACCAGAGTTTGTATTTCAAAAGTGCCTCAACTTTGACCCCTCTAGATGCTACATCTGCTGGATTTGAAGCTGTATCCACGTACCTCCACTGAGTAGGGTCAGATGATTTCAGGATTTCGGAAACACGATTTGCAACAAACACCTTGAATCTTGAGCTCTCATTTTTAATGTATTTTAGTACAGATGCACTATCTGTCCAAAACACAGATTTCTGAACATCCATGTGCAGCTCTTTCCTCCACAGAAAGTCCATTCGGCTTGCCATTGTTGCGGCAATCAGTTCCATCCTTGGAATTGTAATCATCTTCAGTGGGGCAACAGGAGCCTTTCCCATTAGAAATGCACAGTGCCGTTGGTGGCGCTCGTTCTGCATCATCAGGTAAGTGACTACACCATAGCCATCCTCACATGCGTCACAGAAATGATGTAATTGTGCATTGACAACATTTCCAAACTCCAGTGGTTTTAGACATCTATGTAATTCATAATTGTCCAGCAGATGAAGCCCTTGCTTCCACTTAAGCCACTTGTTGGAGACAGTCTCAGGTATGGGGTCATCCCAACCAATTCCTCCTCTGCACAAATCCCTTAAGATCTTTTTTGCTGTCAGAACAAGGGGACAGAGCATACCCAATGGATCGTAAATTGAGGACACAGCAGAAAGAATGCCTCTGCGAGTGCATGGTCTTTCCTTCCATATTATGTTGAATTTAAAGGTGTCTAACTTTACACACCACTCCAAACCCAACACTCTTTCAATGGGCATAAACTCACACTCCAGATCCAACTGCTTCATGCCTTTAGCTCTGTGAGGTTCTGGGATGGTCTGAATCACTTCGCTTCTGTTACTGAACCACTTAGTCAAACAGAACCCACCTTTAGCACATAGAGACATGAGCTCATGACAGAGGGTCAGTGCTTCCTCTTCTGTTGCAACTGACACCAAACAGTCATCAACATAGAAACAGTGCTGCAACTTATCCACTGTCTCCTTTCTGTAGCCGTGTCCAAAATCATCTGCACATTTTTTGAGGGCGAAGTTGGCACAGCTAGGGGAGGAAGTAGCTCCAAAAAGATGCACTTTCATTCTATATTCACATGGTGCTTGGTTCAGGTCTCCTTGTGGCCACCATAGGAATCGTAGCAAGTCGGCATCTTCTGGTGGCACTCGCACCTGATGAAACATGGCTTCTATGTCAGCCATAATGACCACAGGTTCCCTCCTGAACCTGGTCACAACTCCAGTTAGTGAGCTGGTTAGATCGGGGCCTTGCAACAACTCCTCATTTAGAGACTGTCCATTGAAACGGGCACCACAATCAAACACGACTCTCAATTTTCTTTTTGTTGGGTGGTAGACACCGTGATGTGGTATGTACCAAACCTTGCCATCACTTCTTTCCAGCTCTGCACCAGGAACTCTTTCAGCATAACCTTTACAAAGGAGATCATTAACAAAGGTGTTATACTCCATGTAGAACATTGGATCCCTTTGAAACCTCCTCTTTAAGTGGTGTAAACGTTGTTCTGCCACTTTCCTGTTATTGGTCATGCTAATGTTTGAATTTTTTAAAGGCAGAGCGATCTGGTAGTGACCATCAATGTGTTTGGCTGACTTTCTAACCATATCCATGAACCTCAGGTCTTCTCTTGACAGACCTACTTGTTCCTCCACAACAGACTCTGGAAAATCCATCTTAAATTGCTGTTGCCATAGTTCATCCAAATTCACAATGGACACACGGTTCACAGTTACTGCCTGCTCGCAGTAATTGGCCTCTCCACTATTTCCTGTTAGTGGTCCATTTACTGTCCAGCCCAGCACTGTCCTTACAGCATAGGGTCCATTATGCTCACTGCGGATGACTTCCAGCGGTTCCATGGCTCGTGGGACATTAGAGCCAATCAGCAGCTCGATTCCAGCTTCAATCTGTGGTAAGTAAAGATGTTTCAAATATGGCCACCTTCTCAGATCCTCATTTGTGGGAATATTTACTTTGTGGACTGGCATTGACAACTGAGTATATGCTTTTGGCAACTCGATGAAGGTGTCATCTTCAAATGCTGCCACCTCCAGCTCTGGCACAACATAACTACTGACCATTTTCTCCTGTCCCATAGTCCTGAGTAGAATGTTTGCCTTCTTTCCAGATAAATTTAGTTTCTGCCTCAGACTCTCAGTACAAAACACTGCAGTACTTCCCTGGTCCAAAAAGGCATAGGTGAAAATTATCTTATTGCCTTTCTTTGCTTTTACTTGTACTGGCACAATAGGAAGCTTGCAATCCATCTCACCGGCCCCTGTAAGTCCACTGGAAATCAAAGTGCTGTCCAGAGCCACCTGAACACTTCTCTCAGCCGATTCTGTCCTTTCCACACTATCCTTATGAAGTACGGTTGGGTGTTTTTGGCTGCACTTCGAGCAGGAAATCTTCCTTTGGCAATATTTGCTGATGTGTCCTATACACAAGCAGCGAAAACAAGCACCATTTGCTTTCAGGAAGTCAATTTTCTCCTTGTGCGCCTTTTCTTCAAACCGTGCACACATATCCAATGTGTGTCCTTTTGTGCAGCAGGGACAAATCCTTTTGGCTGCTGGTTTTATATCTTTAGCTTTGTTCAAAGGTTTGCCTGTTCTTTCCATATTATCCACAGTGGTAGCAAAGCTGGTTCCTTTGATGCTAGAACGAGGCTGAGGTTTGTGTTTTATTTGTTTAGTTGATGAAGTAATGTCCTGAATATTTCCAAAAACTGGGTCTGTTAAGATTTTCACCTGTTTCTCAACAAAGCCGGCTATATCCATAACCCTTGCTCTTCTGTTGTATTTTTCCTGCAGGTCACATGCATGGCATCTCCAGCGGTCTCTGAGTTTGTAGGGCAGTTTTTTGATGATCTCCACCATGTTTGTGGGTGTGTCTAGGTCATTTAAATACTGCACATCTTCCATGGCATTGCAGCATCCACGCAGAAAGAGGCTGTACTCCTGGAGGGCCCTCACATCCTCTGTCCTAATAGAGGTCCATGACAGAACTCTCTCCATATATGCTGCAGCCACCTTTTGCTCATTTCCATAATGATCTTTCAACAGAGCCTTTGCTTTAGCATACCCTAGGCCTGACTCCATGAGCTGACAACTCCTCACCAACTCTTTTGCTTGCTCTTTAGTGTACTGTTCAAGGAAATAAAGTCTGTCAGAATTGTTATGGGTGTTTTGCTCAACTGCATTTTCAAAAGCTTTAATAAATGAGTGATATTTGAGTGGATTACCATCAAAAATGGGAATCTCTCTTTTTGGAAGTGCTGAGAGACTTTGTTGTTGCATTAGGAGTGTTGTGATTTCATTTTGTTTCCTCATTATATCCAAAACACTTTCATTTCGTAATCCATCAGTTTGTGCAGCAGTGGCAACAGGATCTTCAGGAGCCATCAAATAGCGCTCGAGCATGTAAGAGGTACCTGAGGGCTGTTTTTTATTACATAAGAGAGTGACTTTAGGTTTCACAGCTGGCTGTGTGATGTCCGTTGTATGGGGTTTTACTGGTGGTAGTGGCACGAACTCAGAGGCATTTACATTAAGTTGTCCTTTTGAGTGTGTCTGTTCAAAGTAAGAGTTCATCCCATCAGAAACCATTGACTTTGATTTCTTGCCAACACTGCTTTGTGATTCTATGACGCTCAGTTTTGCCATTTCCTCAGCGATTTCACTCTCCAGTAAAAGAAGCTCTCGTCTTTTACGTAACTTTAACTCCTCTTCATCCAATGCATGTTTTTCCTTTAAGGCCTTTTGCTTTGCTGCCAAAATTGCAAGATTTCTTTCTGTTTTTGAACGAGTTGATGAGCGTGTTCTTTTGGTTGCATTTGAGATGCTATCAGAAGGATTAAGTTCATCAGGTAAGTTTTGTACAGTGGGAACAACTTCCAGAGGCGCAGTTAGCAAATCCTTATCCTTTCCAACAGGATTCATTTCTTTTGTTGATTGCTCTGAGATGTTTGTTTCAAATGGCGTTTTATTGGAATTTTCATCTTGATTTTCCTGTATCCATTTTTCCACTTGTTCCTTGAATACACCACTGTAATCCATAATGCTGGAAAACCAGTCGTTTTGAATTTTATCCACATCATCAGGCAATAATGGCAATAATTCATTGTGCAGTTCACTGGCCCTGTTACACAGTATATTCAAATTGTCCAGCTGTGTAACGATATCAGCAGCGTTTTCTTTTATTTTCATTTTTGCTTTAATTTGCGGAATGAGCCCTTTAATTTTATTAACAGTACTTTTGCGCTCATGCTGGAGACGTTCAATCTTATTTTCCAACGCTTTGACAGTCAATTTAATTTCTCTTTTTCCATGTTCCATATTTAAACATTCAAATGCTGAATTTATTCCACTCATTTGGTTATATTTTATTGTGTGGCTCGTCACAATCACATTTCCAGGCAACAAATTCACTCATTTGACATTGCATTTAAATTAATTGGCAGAGCAATTTCGATCCAAGTATTCAAACAAACAATAGGCCTTCAGACAACAGCAACCGCCACACATTTATGTCACCAAGTCCCGTTATCAATTAAATAAAGCGCGGAGAACTTGCGCAATCATCAGCGCGCCAATGTATCCAGCGGAGCATCCATTCAATATATTATTCTCATTTGCCAGAAAGCAATCAAAACGAATTCCATCCACAAACATAAGAAAGGCTCTGGCCTACCTGTTTCCAGGTGAATGAAAGGTATGATGTGGCACTTAGCTGTGGCTTCCTTGTTCTCCAGTGAGGGATGACTTGGTTTTTGTCACTTGTGCGCGGTGATGATTTCCATTAAAGCCATTTTTGTTTGACAAAAGTATAGCGGCTTCCTTAAAGATCCTTTAGGCCGCTGAGATTTCGGGTCGGGTCCTCCTTTCTTGCCCTATTTGTGACGCGCTTAAATGTTTATGTTCTTACAGATACGCTGGAATCCAGGGTGCTTTTGTTTGTTTATTGTCACCAGCATGAGTTAATGACAGCGCAGCAGGGATGATTGTGGCAAACAAAGTTAGATCCGTTAATTGATATAGGAAACGAATGAATACTGAAACAAAATAATATGAAACGCAGTGAAATAAAGCGGTCAAACAAAATTACGGCAGCCCCACCCTTACTCTTCTCATCAGTGAGACAGGTGAGTGCGCACTTATACACCTTCTTCCTTGGTGCACACCCACCTCCCTTTGAGTCTCCACCTCCAAGACACAACATACATCACATAACCATTTATGTCTCCTACACTCATGGAAATGAGTCTGGTACTGGTTCACATCTGGAGGACAGGTTCACAGAAGACTGTAGGGATTACAGTTCAGTTAGCCACGTAGCTGATAAATGTGGAATTGTTATCTTCTGAGATCTACCTTGAGGAGTCCGGGTTTGGCTTTGAGAGAGGCTCTGTTGGGTCCAGAGACTGATTGATTCAGCAGAGTTCAATGGCAGCTTCAGCGTCTTGCATCTAACGTTTGGACAGACCTTGGTTTTCCAGCACTTAGTCCAGAGCAGCATGGGAATCCAGAGGAAGGTCTTCAGGTTTGGCTCAGAGGGCAGGCTCGGCAGGTTAAGCTCATCCAAAGCTTACAAGGTAAAAACAGGTTTCCTGTAAGCAAAGACAAAAAGGGAATTAGAATCCAACTAGGAGATTCAAAGCAACAAAGATTTCACAGAGGAAGTGAGGCTCAGGTGCTAACCAAACTGGATAAACACTGCGGCGTTGATGCGAGGTCTGAGGGCTGCTTATATGGTGGAGGATCCTCCTGATGATGAGATAGGCTTCAGGTGTGTCGAAGGCTCAGCTCAGGAGGATCCACAGCGAACTGCTGGAGACAGGTGGAACTTCTCCAGATCCCAACATTTTGTATCTATGCTTCTTTTTCTATGTCTGCTTCTGTCTCCTTGAACCCCAGTGGGCCTCAGCAGATGGCCGCTCACACTGAGCCTGGTTCTGCTGGAGGTTTCTTCCTGTTCAAAGGGAGTTTTTCCTCTCCACTGTCGCTACAAGCATGCTTAGTGTGAGGGATTGCTGAAGAGTCAATGAGTCGATGCAATCAGCTGGTTTTCCTTAGATAGAAAACTTTGAATCAATCAGATGGAGGATCTGGTTGATCTGGAAAGTGACCTGAGATGACGTGATATGAATTGGCGCTATAGAAATAAACTGAATTAAATTTACTAAGTCATCAATAATTTTTGACATAAGGTGGTTTATTACCTTTTTATATGGTTTAATTCACCTAGACCTATAAGTAATATCCATATTTGGTTATTTCCAAATGTCGAGATAGATTTTATATAATGGAATTTAAAAAAGAGTGGGTAGACAGAAGGAGAGGTCAAATGGCAAATCATTATATAAGAACTAAATATCATAGCTATTTAGATATATATAGAGATGGATCTAAAGATGATAAAGGAAAAGTAGGTATAGGAATATCCATTCCAATGATGGGGGTAAGCATTGGGAGGAGGTTACCTGATCAGATGTCAGTATAAACAACAGAAATTATGCAATAATTATAGGATTACAATAGATAGAGGAAGTAAAACTTGTTAGAGAGGTTTGTTGTGTTGATTCTTTGGCAGCCCTTTACAGATGTATTATTAGAAATACATCAAAGTTTGTTCAGAATACAAAAACTTTTTAAAAATGTAAAGTTTTGTTTCATAAAACAAGCAACTGCAGTCAATTTTTTGAAATAAAAATGAGAAAAATATATCAGCTTTAACTTTATTGGCCCCTTTAATTTCCAGATAGTTCAATCTGATGAGTGCCACTAAGATATTCTCATGAGAGAGCAGTAGCCAAACTTAGATATTGTATTTTCATGGCCTAATTTACCAGATAGGATGTTTACATAAATCTGTTTTAAGGCTTATTTGCAGAGATAAGATTTTTTAGGTATGCAGGAACAGCTCTACCGTATATAAAATAAATACATAAATAAATACATGCTCAATAAATAAATAAATAAGCATTCCATTAATTCCCCCCCCCAAAATACAATGAATAAATATGTAGGTAGAAATTAAATTATACAGTGAGACATAAATGTATATATATCTCTTAATTAGCTTCTTTATTTTTTCACCTTTTTTGTAAACAGTTTCATTTGTTCCTTGAATCGACTGTTTAATTGAGGTCTGAAGAAGTTTTCTCTAAGGGAGACCCTAAAGAAATCAGATGCCTTTTGTAGGGTTTTGTTTTCCCTAGAGATGTCCATTGAATGCAAACTCATAGCCATGTCTCCATGTGTAGAACACTACACAGTACCTTTCATTTGGTTCTAATAACAGCAGATTGTTTGCTAGTTTGTCTACTAGTAATTACTTCAGTTTTTATTTTATTATGCTGATTATAAAGCAATGTTTACACTGTGTTATGTCATTGGCTGATCTTTAATAAATATTTTAAATTTTGAATTGACATTAGCTTGATACTGTGGTGCCATATGCCATGATCATACTTTTTGGACATTGGGAAGCAGTGTCCATATTTCATCCTGATAGGATAAATAACAGCTGGAGGACTTCAGCAGCCCCCCCCCTTTTTCAGCAAAAGCAGCCACCAGCAAGTCACATGGAAGTCACAGAGGTGTGACCAACCACCACCCCCCCTCTGTGAGGGCAGAACAAAACAACAGAGCACACAGGATTCTGCCTCTTTCTCTCTTTTGCTCC
>NW_024038072.1:0-94051 GCF_016077235.1 Cyprinodon tularosa
GTCAGAACTTATTAACCAGATGATAGAAAACAGAACTAGAACAGTCAGAACTTATTAACCAGATGATAGAAAACAGAACTAGAACAGTCAGAACTTATTAACCAGATGATAGAAAACAGAACTAGAACAGTCAGAACTTATTAACCAGAGGATAGAAAACAGAAGTAGAACAGTCAGAACTTATTAACCAGAGGATAGAAAACAGAACTAGAACAGTCAGAACTTATTAACCAGAGGATAGAAAACAGAAGTAGAACAGTCAGAACTTATTAACCAGAGGATAGAAAACAGAAGTAGAACAGTCAGAACTTATTAACCAGAGGATAGAAAACAGAACTAGAACAGTCAGAACTTATTAACCAGATGATAATAATCAGCAATGATGGATCATAGCATCTCCACCATGAGGGCGGTTCTGCTTTCAGATCTCTGGATTCTGAAACATGAAGAAAGGGTGAAACTAAAATGTTTTGTTTTGTGGTCTTTGAATGTCTTCATCAGCTCTGGACCTGAACCGGACCTGTTCTGTCTTCGTCTCTCAGGTCCTGCTGACGGATGAGACGGACTCAGAAGATGTGGAGGAGCAGCAGTCCTCGGGTGGAGCACTGAGACCCAGCTGGGTGGCGCTGTAAACGGTTCTGCTGCTGCTGAATGTCCTGATCTGTATCGTGATGATCGTCGGATCTTAAACGCATCACCTGGTCTCGTGTCTCCTGAACTGATCGAGGCTCTGGCCTCTTCTTGTGACTGAATCAGCAGGTTCTCCTCTGGATCTGGAGAACCTCCGGAACCAAAGATCCACCGGGTCTGAAAACGGTTCATAAAACCCTCTGATCCGCAGCAGAACCGTCTGAACGAAGCTGCTTCATGTTTGCACTATTGAACGTTCCTTCACCTTTAAATTAAAGCTGTTCTGGTTCTGGAACAGAATCGTGTTTCTCTAACTTTACCTGCTGGGAACTTTCTGGACCTGCTTGGTTCTTCAGTTCTGGGTCCAGCTGGGCGGGTGAAGCCACACGGCTGCTGCAGATCGTCATCAGATCTAAACCAATCTATGCTTATGTCTTCCTAAACCTTAAAAAGAATTATTAGATTGAAATAAACTTTTTTATCATTGCATTTTATTTCATATTATTTATAATTATTATCTATTGTTTTATGTCTGAGGTACTTTATTTTATTAAGGTTCTTTATACTGAGATCCAGTCTGTGTTCAGTACAGTGGAGAACTTCCTGTTCCTGTCATTTTCTACCTGATTGCATTTTTTAAGAAACCAAATTTTGGAAGGAGTGACGCCGGAGGCAGCTGAGGGTCTGATGATGGCGCCAATTAGCCGCTCTGCTATATAGGCGATCAATACCGGAGCTGTGCTTGGCTGCCCAGTTTCTGAGGGAGAGCAGCCGGAGCACACCTGTGTGGGCGGGGCCTGCAGCCCTGTGACCTGCAGCTGATGACAGGGGAGCTGTGAGGAAGACCAGGCTGGGTAGTGAATCCTGTGATAAACAGGTGTGTGTTTGGAGGGGGGGGGTTTCATTCCTCAGAAGCAGGCCTGGATTTAAACTCTTTATTCATTTTAACATGTAGAGTAATAAACATTAGATAAAAAAAACATATTTCATTAGAAATTGTAAAAAATTCTGTAGCGACTTGCAGCCATTAACTTCTATTCTGCTAAATAGAAAGTAAAATAAAAAAATATTCATTAATGCCCTGCTGGGGGAGGTAATTTTCAGGTGTTTCTGGTTCCCACAGGCCAGGCTTCTGTATCAAACATGTGGGAAGCCACATAGTCCTCGTACCGTCCGTCTATCAGCTTCTCTGCGTTGTGTCGGGCAAACCAGCAGTCCACATTCTGCTTCCCGCCATTGATCCTCCTGCTTTTAGGAACCACCGGCACTGATCGGTCCTTGACCTCCAGAAACACAGAGGGGGGGTCGTCGCGGTGGGCTGGACGCTGCTCCACTCCCACTTCCTCATGCAGGAACTGACCTGGTATTGGGGGCAAATAGAAGTTGTTTTAATCTCAGGGTTTATGTTCCTGCAGCTTTATGATTTTTCTAACAAAACTGAAATGATTCTTAGTTTCTACTGTTATTTACTTATGAGGAAAGTCGGTCATAGGAAGCAACTTACAGTCTTGCTGCAGTTTTGCTTCCGCAAGACTGGATTTTATTAAACATTTCAATGAGAAAATATCTTAGCTGATAGATGGACATCCATTTAATATAAATGATCAATCGGTTCTGGAGGATGAAAATAACAGGTTTTATAAACAGGCTAATGTTAAAGATGGTGACACATTATAGATAGACGTAGATGCCTTATTAAACGCTGGCCGACATGCTTGGAGGGCGGCCATCTTGGATCGGTCCACATTTCAGATAGCTGCTGTCAGAATGAATAGGGGGCGCCTTAGATCTCAATTTAATCCCATGAAAGACGAGTCAGAGATAACATTACAATAATCTCTTATATGTCACAACCCCTTAAAGGAATAGTACACCCAAAACATGATTAGCCTTCATTTTCTACTCACCCCCATGCTGACCAACACTCTGGAGTACTTTTTTGATATCTCAGATGCATCTGGAGATCTGGGAGGCTTCTTGCTGTCTGCTGACATTCAAATAAAGGAGGTCTGTGGCGCCCGAGGCAGAAAGGTCCATAAAAGTCCACAAAAAACGTGTCAATATTCCTCCATACTGCTCGTCCAATGTATTCCAAGTGTCCTGAGTGGGTAGCGTCCAGAATTTACTCGAAACGAAGTCATTTAGAATGTTTTTAGAGCATAAACAGTAGTGTATAGGATTTCCTAAAAGCGCACACATGCGAGTTCACGAGGCTACGGAAGCCGGCAGACCAAACCAGATGAAAGTGCGCATTCAGCGTCTGCTCTGCCGATAATGCAAGCGTAGAAGAAGAAATGTGCTGTTTACCTGTGCAAAGAAAGAAACAACGAAAGAAATATGTCTGAGGACTTCAGTGTTGAGGAAGAGCATGAGTTCTTTGCCGAGCTGAATGCGCACTTTCATCTGGTTTGGTCTGCCGCGGTTTCCGTAGCGCCGTGAACGCGCTTTCAGGAAATCCTATACACTACTGTTTATGCTCTAAAAACATTCTAAATGACTTCGTTTCGAGTAAATTCTGGATGCTACCCACTCAGGACACTTGGAATACATTGGACGAGCAGTATGGAGGAATATTGACACGTTTTTTGTGGACTTTTATGGACCTTTCTGCCTCGGGCACCGTAGACCTCCATTATTTGAATGTCAGCAGACAGCAAGAAGCCTCCCAGATCTCCAGATGCATTTGAGATATCAAAAAAGTACTCCAGAGTGTTGTTCAGCATGGGGGTGAGTAGAAAATGAAGGCTAATCATGTTTTGGGTGTACTATTCCTTTAAAAGACCAAAACAAATGTTAAAATTACATTTATGTTCAATTAAACATATTTATTCAGATTAAAAACTATTTAAACTGAACTCAAACTGGATGAGATAAATGCAAAGTTATATATTTTGCAAATGAATATTAATATGTTAACACAAATTTTTATATTAATTTAGGATTTATGTTTAACCATCTTGAAAAGATTGAGTTTTTAAGGTTGGGAAAGATGGCTAGACTCTCTCCAGCACTACCATCCATGTTTACTTCTGTAAACACAGAGAATGCTTGCTTGTGATGTCATTACGTCCTTTACTGCACATACTGGAAACATGCGTTGTGTGTATTAAGAATGAATAAAACGGCAACGCAAAAAGATCGGAATGAACTTAGACTTAAAGAACTGAGCTGCAGCCGTATGATTGGCTGGTTCCCACTGGAGGAAGAGGGCGGTTCTTTGCTGCTACGTACCTAGCAGACCATGGCAGTTGTGTGAAAGCCCCGTGCTGTTGGCGATGTAGAACCCCAGGTGGTCTTTCTGGTAGAGGGCGGGGTTTTTATACTGATGCAGCAAGATGACGAAGCTGATGTTTCCTCCCACCGTCACCGTCACATTAGAGCTTGCTGATATAGCTACAGACAGCGCCCCGCTGTCCACGGCCACCGTGGTGTGACAGGGCAGGACCAAGCGGTCCCGGCCGTCCAGGATCACCTTCTTTGGCGTCACTTCAATATAGGCGCGTCTCGGATGGTCCACCACAACCAAGATGCTGCTGAAGTATGTCCGCTGCTGCTTGTGGCTCCCCGGTGGAGCCGGAGCGCCTGTTAGCTTACCGTTAACTGTCACACCTAAACACACAGAAACAGTCACCGACATATCCACCCAGAAATGGAACCAAACATGGAGAATCAGCATTTAGTTCCTATGCTTCACTGATCTGCAACAAACTCCCAAAAGACTGTCAAATTGATCAAAGCCTTTTCTTTGAAGTTAAAGTTTAAAAGAAATTTGTTTAGAGCTGCCTTTGATTGTTGAAGTTAAACTATTAACTGTTTAAGTTTATTAGTTTAAGGTTCTGGCCCAAATGTTTGATTTCTTTTGCTACCCGTTTTTATCATGGTTTTATCTTAATTTGCTTTTATTTTCATTCTATTTTATTGTTTAATTCAAGTAAAGTAAACTTTTAAGGCTAGGCTTAAAACTTTCCTTTTTGATAAAGCTTATAATTAGAGTGGCTCAGGTTATCCTGAGCTATCTCTATAGTTATGCTGCTATAGGCTTAGACTGCTGGAGGACATAGGGACCCCTTTTTCATCATTCTGCTTCATTCTATCTCTATTCTCCCACTCTGCAGAATCTGTTAGTTCAATCTCTAACGTTATAGTAGCTTCGTCTCATCTGTTCCTGTTTGGCTGTGACTCCATCCTGGAGAGAAATATCAGCTGTGCTGCTGCCATCAACACCTTTGTTTCTAGATGTTGGAGATCGGCCTGTTTTCCAGTGTAGTCCTGTTTCTCTGACTGTGACTGGATGTGCTCTCTTCATCCTCTGGCTCGGAGCTCGTCTACCTGGCTGTGATTTTCCTGGATGGGGCCGCCTTTTACAGCTGCTTTTTCTATCTCTGCTTCTGTCTCCTTGAACCCCAGTGGGCCTCAGCAGATGGCCGCTCACACTGAGCCTGGTTCTGCTGGAGGTTTCTAAAGGTTAAAAGGGAGTATTTCCTCTCCACTGTCGCTACAAGCATGCTTAGTGTGAGGGATTGCTGAAGAGTCAATGAGTCGATCCAATCAACTGGTTTTCCTTAGATAGAAAACTTTGAATCAATCTGACTGGATGATCTGGTAAACTATAAAGTGCCTTGAGATGACATGCGATGTGAATTGGTGCTATAGAAATAAACTGAATTAAATAGAATTAAAACAGTCTTTTTACTGAACTGTGCCATAGAAGTATACATATTCCCTTGAAATGCCAATGCATCACTTTTTAAACCCCTGGAGCTTGATACAGCCCTCCGTATCGTAGATGAAGGGGTCTAACCTAACCCACTTGGACTCATCTCATGGAAGACAAACATCAATGCTTGGGTAGAATAAAAAAAGAGGCATAAACCAATGAAACAGAAGTTTAAAAACTTGTTTTTCCCTGATGTCTTTCCATCCACCTGTCTTCTAAAGTGAGTCCTAAAACATCAGAGGCTCAGAAAAAACATTTCCTCCAGGTATGGATATTGAGGTTTCTGTTCTCGTTAGCAGGTTAATGAGGCTCACCTGAATATTTGTGGTCAGAAACCAGACGGAGGACATCCCCCGGCTCGCCATTGATGTTAAAGCACACGGTTAGGTTATTGAGAGGAAACTCCACCACAAAGTGAGGGTCACCATCAGCTAGGAGAAAGCAGCAGAAAGTTGAGCTTGACCCAGTAAACCTGCTCAGTCTGATACATGTTAGACAGGACTTTCAGCAAGGATTGGAATCCCTGAATCAGACATTTCAAATGTTTGGACATGCAGACCAGATAATATGGATTATATGGTAAATTTCCACTTAGCTGGTCTCCCATTACGGTTATGTTATCAAATGGATTTAAGTCTCTAAATGATTAATGGGAATCCTTCTGTTTCCATGGTGTTTTTAATAATCACCTGTTACAGCGTTTTTTACAGGATAGTAAGAGGTGCTAAATGTTTCACCACTCCTCAAATACACAGTGCCATGCCAAAGTATTCAAACACTTTACTACATTTCAGGCTTAAAAAAATAAAGACATGAAATTGTAATTCTTTGCGAAGAATCAAAAACAAGTGGGACACACTCATGAAGTGGAACGAAATGTACTGGATACTTTAAACTTTTTTTAACAAATAAAAAACGAAATAGTGGGGCGTGCAAAATGAATCAGCTCCTTTACTTTCAGAGCAGAAAACTCTCCAGAAGATAAATACAATCCACCTGTTTGTACTCAGGTCTCTGTATAAATGCATTTGCTCTGTAATCGTCTCAGAGGTCTGTTTAAAGCGCAGAGAGAATCATGAAGAACAAGGGCAAATATTTAAATCTGTCGATGTGCAGAACTGGATGATACAAATCCAAAGCAACTTGTCCCACATGTTGTTGATTCTTCACAAAAAATTATAATTTTACATCTTTATGTTAGAAGCATGAAACGTGGCAAACTGTCAAAAGGTTCAAGAATGCTGAATATTTTAGCAAATGCTTTAGCAGGAAACTCTTTGTTCCATTAATGCTGAATTTACTGTTTCTTTTAACTCTAAAATCTGTATAAAATGATTTTATTCAGGCGGGACCTGAGATGACGGTAATAGACTGGATTCGTTCTGCTGAACTGCTGTTTGCAAAGCGCAGCGTTAGACCTGCCCATTATGTTGAAAATAAGCTGAACTGAAATGAACTAAAAAATGAATGAAACATTTAAGTTTTTGAAGTTCAATAGAAATCATCACTGGTTCTCCTCAGCTGACTCCATTAGGGAGCAGCAGAACATCTTCACTGCATCACAGACAAAAGCTTTGAATGCGTTAGAAAGGTTAAGTCAAGTCATATTGTTGTTTTCTAGTGGTGGTAAAGACAGCTCTGGGATGACGGTTTGAAAACCACTTCCATGTTTCACACAGCTGATATCAACTGACAGCAGATCACCAGCCATTCTTTTTGCAGGTAAAAAGCATATTAAAATCCCCAAATAAGACTAATAATTAAGAAGAATTGATTTAACACTAATTAACTTTCATGATGTTTATGTCAAAAGCTGATCACAGGAAAGCAACTCTGGGAAAGAAAATTACCTAAATAAAATGAAGGG
Organism: Cyprinodon tularosa; assembly: GCF_016077235.1. Classification (NCBI taxonomy): domain Eukaryota; kingdom Metazoa; phylum Chordata; class Actinopteri; order Cyprinodontiformes; family Cyprinodontidae; genus Cyprinodon; species Cyprinodon tularosa. The sequence goes on from NW_024038072.1 coordinate 7,215, forward strand.
AGGAAAAAACATGAATGCTGGAATAAAATGGCAGACAACAGGCGGTGTCTTTATGAGACAAAAATAGGAACAGATACAATAAAAATTCAATAACAAGGATAAATATCAATTTATTTTAATTTGGCTGATAGTGTTTTCACATTCATTTCTTGTATTGTGACTGTTTTATAGATTGATTGGGGTGAATTTGTTCTGTGGACAGATATATTATTTAAATAGTTTTGATCAAGGGTTAGCATTAAGGGCCTGAGCCGTCAACACAGTATGCTACAGTAGCAGCCATTCAAAATGGCCCTTCTACGGAAGAGGATTAGGGCCACTGGAGAAAAAAAAGTTAACTGATTTTAAAATTTTATTTCAGTTTAGTAATCTCAGAATTCTGACTTTTTTTTCCCAGAATTCTGACTTTAATTTTAGAATTCTGAGAAAATTCTGAGATTAAAGTCGGAATTCTGGGGAAAAAAGTCAGAATTCTGGGGTGGGGGGTGGGGAGTCGGAATTCTGGGAAAAAAGTCGGAATTCTGGGGGGAAAAGTCGGAATTCTGGGGGAAAAAGTCGGAATTCTGACTTTTTCCGCATACTGAACTGAAATAAAATTTAAAAATCAGTTAATTTTTCTTTTTTTCCCCCAGTGGCCCTAATCCTCTTCCGTACCCTTCCCAGTCAAACGCCAGCCGAATGGAATAGCAGCCTACTTTCCTCCAACTCGCAGCAAAATCCCCTCCAACTTCCAGCCACTGGAGTGACCTCCGCTTGCATATTTTTTTACTCTGACTCCCCCCTTTCACTGAATTACAGGGTCTGACCAGGAGATGGCGCTTCTCTTTACTTCTTAATGTCCACAAATCATGACATAAAGAATATTTTAGTACAAATATGGATGTTTAAAAAGGAATTGAAGGGGGACCAGCCAAGGTCCCATCAAGGAAAGTTGAGTAATTTGTATGGCTGCTACTGTATGTGACTTCAACCCTACCTTAAATCAGCATGTCCATAGAGTAGAAGTTCCTTTAATTTAGATGTTTTGTTCAGAACCTCTGAGCTGTTTTGGATCCAGCTAAAAGGACCAATGAGATCACAGAGCAGTGCTAATGACAGGGCTATTAGCTCCCATTGTCTGCCTCTTTTGTAAAACACACAAACATCAAGAATCTCCAAGCAGCACTCAGGGCTTCAATTAGACCTTTTTCAGGTCTCAGAAGGATCACCAGACTACCTAAATTACAGGCCTCCCACAGATTAAGATGCACGGCAGCAGTGCTGTCTTCAGATGAACTCTTCTTGATGCAGTGAAACACGCTGAATGAAGCATGCAGGACTTACCCGATGTTTTAGAGATGGTGATGGACTTCTTCACTGGTCTCCTTTCAACTTTTTCTGCAGAAAATTAAAACAAAGGCAGGGAGGAATAAAGGGTACAAACATATGAGAATATGCACATGATGGTAGATCTACAGAAGAATTAATGAATGAAATCAGATGTCGAAGTTGGATATTTTGTTTTCCTTTTATTAATATTCTTTTCATTGAGATTGGCTGACAAGTTGTGATTTTTAAAAATGACCAAAAAACTGACTTTTTTTTATTCCAATGTTACTCAGAAGAACTCAGAACTCAGAAGTTGATCCCTTACTATTTATTATTTAATCATTTGGATTAATACTGAAAAAACAACCTTCATAACCTGTGAATCCTTCATCTGTGCTCTGTCTGGTCTGGTAGACGAAACCTTTTAATAGTCTAGCTGCAAGGAGGCCAATAGACGCCAGTCTAGTCCAGGGGACAGGATGCCAGTTTGACAAGAACTAAATAATAACCAAGGCTTTTACCAACCTTGATAAACCCCGCTAAAAGAAGTATTAAATATGAAAATAAAAGTGGGCTAAGGATCACACTTTGAGGAACACCGCATGTTCAAGAAGCTACAAAAACCCTCATCAGAGAAACCTCCGACTTTTTAACGGGAGGAAATCAGTTTAACTCAAATCACAGAAGGATGTTTTTAGATTCTAACAAATTAACATCTGATTCTGGAGTGTTTTGTTCATTTTTCACTCTTGCCTAAATAAAAGGAAGGCTTCACTGAAGGATCCTGAACCTGAAACAACTTTCAGTAAAACATGAAGACATTTTTAAGGAGGATTGCTTTTCAAAGTTTGTTTTAATAATACATCTATAGGTTGTCCGAACAGAGAAGTATCTGGGATAATTCACCAGCCTTCCTTTGGGTAAGATTGGATTGTCCTAAAGGTGGAGCTGTTCTCTAATGTTCTCCTCTGTAAATCACTAAGTTTTCTGGATAAAAAAGACGGTTAGTTTGATCTGAGGTTTTCATTAGTTTCAGAAAAAAGGAACCTTGGTGCAAAGCTTCACCTATTTTGTTGCTCAGAGATGAAATCTGGCCCGCCAGCTTCTGGTCCAGCTTCTGTGGCTGTTCATCATCTGTGTCAGCCAGCAGCTCATTGGTTGGTGCGGCAGCCTCATCAGCAGCTGTTGCCATGGTGCCGTCAGCCAGAACCTGGGGCTGCTCCACCACCATTTTGGTGAGCGGAGTGAGGAAGTGGTAGGTCAGAGACAGGTTGGTGGTCTCTTGGGTGTGCTTCTCCCTGTCCCTGCTGGTGTGGCTGCGGAGCCGCGATCGGAGGCCGTCCTTGACGCTCAGGAATCCCAAAACTCGTTCTGTGAAGTTTTCAGCAACCGAAGTCCCCAATTTCTGGGTGACCCATGACCCGAGGCCCCTGGCTCCAGCTTCCACTGCAGCAGTTGCTGCCTTCACGTGTTTCTGCGTTTCTATCTGCAGGCGCCGCAGCGGCACGTCCGTCTCCAGCGTGATGACCCTGTCGTTGTTGGTGGCAGTAACCTGAACATGAAGGGATTCTGCACTGTGGTCTGCCAGCTTTCCAGCCACAACAATCTCGGAGCCGTTGAAGTAGTTGGTGAAAAGATTCTGAGTGACGTAACTGACAGAGTTCTCAGTGTAGTTGATCCTGATGTCGGACAGAAGAGGCGTTCCGATCTCATTGTAGAACCTAGAAAGGAAACCCCACAAACACGCCCGTTTATCTCCGGTTTGTGGGACAGATTATAGTATGAACATAAAGCCTGGTTACAGTTATCTCTGATTCAGATCCATCTACATCAGCAATGTCCAAACTTTGCAAGAAAAAAATTCCATAAAACTCCAGGGTAGTGCTGTCAGGGACAACAAAGTTGAAATGATTATGGATGTAATCTATGTTATTCTTTTTCGTTTTTCCTCTAAGGTTTGCAACATTTGAAAGAAACCGGCAAAGTGACTGATATAGATAAGGGATCAATGGTTCTCTGCTGATCCGCAGCACAAATAAGACAAAATAACCATCCTTTTTACTATTGAATTGCATTAAATCGTCTGGGATCACAAACTGTTTTCACTCCATCCCTGAATCCTGCTTTAGGGCCTCACAAGATCCTCCCAAGGGCCATAAATGGCCCCCTGCCCCAAACTTTGGCTCCCACCTGGCAGGTATCAAGTCACATGGCAGCTGTGCAATGGAAACCCCCCCATATTTATCGTCCTGGCTGGTAAAAATGTTCAAAAACGCCTCAAAATAGACAAAAGTTTAGAAATAAATCCAACTTTGATTTACTTTCTAGATTTTTCTTTACACAGTTTTTATTACCATACATTGTCTCTGTTTCTTTGGGGAGTAAATAAGGTGGGACACAATGGGCAGCCAAGTGTGGGACATCATCTTCTATCAGAGGTCACCAAGCTCTAGAGCAACCATCAGATTCCAACTACAAGCTAAGAACTGTACTTTGGCCAGAAATCTCCGTCAGAGCTGGACTTTGGACTCAACAGCAGCGGATCTTCCAGGAAGGAGGGCTACGATAGGCTGGATGTCCTATCAGAACCGTGTCTTTGCTTCTGGGAATTAGTCCGGTTTCAGCTTATCGACTGGGGAACTCATGGCTAACAGAGGTTAATGTTACAGAGGCTGGATACCACCAGCCAGGACATAGCCATAGGTTCTCCTGATTCTGCAGCATGTTTGTTTGGGGTAGGTAGGTGTGCATGAACCTGTACCATGGAGGGTGTCCTATTGCTGTTTTCACAGCTCAGTAAACCTCCTCAGCTCTTAATAAGCCTGTTTCTTCAAGCCGGACCGGCTCTGTTATCACAGTCTATCCGTTAACCAGTCAGGTTTCACATCCAGACACATTCCTGTGCGGCTGAACAAACACCTCTGAGAATGAGAGGAGGGGCTGAAAGCAGGGGATCAGAGAGACACAGTCTCCTGCTGCAGGTATTATTGTTGTCAGCACCACCATCAGGCTCCCCTTTAGCTTGGTGGGGGATGGATGGCATGTTGGAGGTGGAGCGGAGAGGAAGCGAGGTCAGCTAATTGTCTAATAAAAGGCTCAGCATGCTGAGGGAGCCTCAAATGGATCAGAACACAGTAGATGGATAACTAGCACAGAGATGCCAGGAAGCTATCTAAAGGATATCTCTGCCGTACCCTTTGAGCATAGCGCTGGCATCGGCTTCCTCACTGATGCGTCTCATCATCCCGCAGTTCTCCAGAGACATGCGCTCCAGAAGCCTGTAATCCACATCGTTTCCAATTCCGATGGTGAAGATGCAGAACTTTTCCCCCACAGCGGAGCGAGTGCTTCCCAAGATGAAGGCGGACTCTGTCTCTCCGATCGTAGGCCGCCCATCAGTGAGGAAGATGATGAGGGAGACGCTGTTTGGGCCGGCGGTTGCAGGGTCTGAGAGGTAACCCCGAAGTAGGGAGGAACCGGCCTGGATGGCTCCATCAATGTTTGTCCCTAATAGGGAGGATCTAAAGGTTAATTATCAAACATTGCAGGAGATCTAAACCCCCGCAGAGCCCGAGAATGTATAGATGATGATCTCTCACCCCCGTTGGGTATCAAGGTGTAAATAAACTTCTTGGCATCTCTAATGGTTAGGGGGGTCACTGGGACAAGATGATTCGGCTGCCAAACTTTGATTTTATTGGAGAAGCTGATGAAGTTGAAATGATCAGCAGATCTCAGATCCTTGAGGATGGTGAACAGAGCGTCTTTTGTCTGCAGACATCACAGAAATGCGAGATTACTCTAGATTAGGTTTGTTAGATTACTTTAACAAACCAGAAACAGCACTTTACCTGCCACCACTTTACTGTAAGATACTGTACATGATAAAAGGAAACCTCTCCTTTATGTTGTGTATGTCTGGATGGACTGTATAAACCTTTGTACATCTTCTGTTTGTTTATAAGATCCAATGTCAAAAGTGAATTAATAAAGTTCTAATCTATTCTATGAGCGTTAAGTTTCTTGTCAACTTTATTATCTCTAAGGGATGATTTTGTTGTGTAGACAGCAGTAAAAAACAAAAAAATTACAACCACACAATTAATAAAAGATCACATCACATTGTGGACCTGGAATTAAGTGAAATATTAGCAGCAGGGAAAACGGATGTTAGTTTGTCTCACAATATGATCTGAATTGGGCTTATCATTGTAGGAAATGTTTGTTTCTTGCTCAGATTAATAAAAAGAGTATTTTATGTGTTTTTTTTTTTTACTGAAGATGAGGAATGAAAATGTAACTGTTAGTACTCCAGTCTGTGTGGTCTGTGTTTTTGTGTGTTTGTCTTCCTTCCTCCACCAGGCGGCGCCTAGTTCTGATTCTCCTCCTCACACATCTGCAAGGGGTTTCCTCGTTAACGGAGTGTTCTTAAGCTGCTGACTGCCACTACCTCGATGCCAGAGTGTTTGCCAGTTTTGGGTACTCTAGCCAAGCTGAGTTTTGCTGAGTCAAACTGAGTTTTTGTCAACCTGAGTCTTAAGGTTGTTATTTTTGTTTTTTGCCTCACAGTAGGAAGTCATCCTGCCAACTGGATTTTCGGACCTTCTCTCCCTGGAAGGATTTACTGAGCTTCAAACTGAGCTGGGGATACAAACCGGAGATTTGGATCCACTTTTTCCCCGAGGAATCGTTGGAGTTTCACACTGAGCAAGGGATTCATCTGCACCGCAGTCTGTTCAAGTACCGCAGGAAATCTGAGTGGCAGTCAGTCATCTCCGTTCATCTACAAGCAACCGCATTCTGGGTAACCCTGTCCGCCCTCCACCGTGTGAGACAAACACCGGAACACATTCCTCACCTACTGGAGTCTAAGAGTCAACCAATTCTCTGGAAACGTGAGTCTGCCTACCGTTCCTCCTCTTTAAGTTCGAGAATCAATTTTCCCACTGAACCTGAACTAACCGCAGTGTCTTCCCCTCACCTTTCAGTTCCGGTTGAGCTGTGTTCAGAGCAACATTGGAATCTCCTCAAAACTTCTCAATAAACCTGTTAAACTTTTTCCCTTGTCTCTCTGGATTGGTTTATCTGCAGGTGGGTCCGAGCTCTTGATAAAATCATGACAGTAACATAAACCAAGCTAATCAACAAAAAGTAAGACCGACCATTGGCTGCAGCTGGGATGAGTAAATAGACTCAGATAAAATTAAACAGAATGATTGAAAACTGCTTGTAAGGCACTAATCTGGTTCAGTGGTTCTTTAGGGATCAACAAATGTTTATCTGAAGATATTTTTAGAACTTATTGATGACCTTTAGTTCATATCTTCAGATAGTTAGTTATTGTACGTAGAGTTATATGTTTTTTTTGCTGTTTTATGGTTGTGATTTATGAGCATACACTTCCAGGCTTAGGTCTACTTTTCCACCACTCAGTTTGGAAATATGAAAATTTCTCATTATAAAAATTAAGAGGCAGTAAAAGGAAAACTGAATGAGTCAAGATCTGCATGATCTGAGAATGATGGAGGAATAGAGATAACCACCTGTTCAATGTTCATTTATGAGGTTTTCTTTACTTTTAGCTCCAAATATTGTGGCTATTAGTCTTTTAAGTATTCAATCAGGTGAGATAACAACAATAATAATAATAATCATAAGATTGTATGTATTTGGAAGGGATTTTGATTGTATGATGTCCGTGTTTTAGATTAGTGTAATACTGATAGAAGATGACAGGAAGAAGATTAGAAGACTGGTAGAAAGATTGAATGAGAGAGGAGGAAAATAGGAACACAGATGGAAAGATTATTGGGAGAGAACGAGGAAAAAAAATCTACTAAGAAGACAGCTAGAAAGAAAAGAATGCGGAGAGGGAAGAAGACAGAAAAGACTGAATGACCAGATGACACTAATAAACACTATCGATTAACTAATTTTATTAATCTAGCATGCTTAATGTGAGGGATTGCCTTCGTGTCAATGAGTCGATGCAATAAACTGGTTTTCCTTAGATACAAAACTTTTAATCAATTTGAAGGTATGATCAAGTGAATTGAAAAGTGCCTTGAGATGACGTGTTGTGAAGTAGCTTTATTTTAATAAACTGAAGTGAATTAAATGAACTTATAATGAGAGAAAAAAACTGACAGATGTATGAAAGGTAAAACAAGCTTTACTCTGTGGAATAATATGGTTATAATCTGCACTGACCATAAAACTGGACTGTTACAAAGAAGGTGAAAGGAAATCCCAGCCTGCTCCTTCTCCCTCCCAGCACTCTACTCTGAGTGTGTGTGTGTGTGTGTGTGCGGGGGTGGGGGGGCTCAGCTGAAACCATCCATTGTCAAGCCACACCAAAACACACTTGGTTCTCCTCCCACGCCTCACTCCGGTCTCCTGACTGATGGGAGGGCACATCAAGGGGTTGAGGACGTTGTTGTCCACAAAGTTCCATCACCACATAGATTCTGACCTTCTTCACTCAATGCTCGGCTCTCTGCTGGAATTTTCCACTCTGCCTTGTTGCTTTCAATATGTTTTCCAAGTTTCTGAGCTCTTTTGGGAGCTGCATGAGTCGTATAAAAGAAAGGTTGACGGATTACAAAGACTAGCCTTCCCGGGTGGGAGGGCGGAGCTGTTGTGCAATACATCCTGTCAAGTGCAGCTATTAGAAAAGGCCTCCTATAATCAGATTTCATGAATGACTTCATATCTGCTGCTCTTAATCCAAGATTCTTCTAGTAATTTTACTCAAGTTCTTTCAACAAGAATTTTAGTAAGAAATGATTTCCTCAGCTGACTTTGAAACCAACAGATGTTCAGCGAGCAGCTCATGCTCCACATTTTCATCTTAAACCTGAATTTTATTTAGATGTTTGATTTAGAAAACTACCTGCCAGATCTCTGGGCTGGACCCTGTCTAATGCTTGGACCAAAGGCTGAAAGTCTGAGGGCCAAAATGTTGCAGCTGATATAAAATTGGTTCGATTATCCAGAGTTGGTTTCTTGACTTTATTCCAGTTTTCTCTATCCTGTTCCTTAATTTACTGCTATAGTTATAAAAGATTTCCAGGACAGAGTTTCTGGAAAACTATTCTCTGTGTTGTCAGAGATCCATCTCAGCCTACACTCGTCCTGTTTAGTCTCAGGGGATCTTCTGCTAGACGTCATTCCAAGAAATCAATAGGAACCAGAATGTCAAACAGTTTGTATTTCTCCAATAAACCAAACATCAGCATTAAAGGAGGGTTAGAACTATCCAGGTGTGCCTCCTTACCTGCCTCATCTTCTTCCCCATCATTGAGGCGCTGGTGTCAATCACAAACACAACGTTCTTGGGCACAGCAGGCAGATCTTTGGGAGCAAAGTAGTGGACGAAGTGTCCATTTAAAACCTGGAAACAGAAGAATGCAAAGTGAGGCTGGTTGGAGGCAAAAGGGGCCCTGGAGGAGGGAAACTTGGACATGTATGTAAAATAGAATACGCGTGTTTGACATGGCAGCTGTCACCTGGACGTCACCGATGCCTGCATCTCGTTGGACATCATAGCAGATCACGAAATCTCCCATGATGCCACTGGTGGAGATCTGGGCCTGTTGGATGATGCTGGGGCTGAAGGTGATCCTCCAGACATTCTTCTCGTTCTTTACTGCAGTTGTGATGGGAACCTCAGGTTTGGCTGGACCATAAAGACAGGGAGTGTGTCACAGTTCTGGATTAAAGCAGAACCCTTTAATAAACCAGCTGGTCTGGGCTTTGATGTTCGTCTGGACTGGAGACAGAATCTGTGATTTGTGTCGCTAACTGAGAGAATTACATTTTGCTTCCTGGCGAAGGTAGCACTTCTTGTGTTTCTTTGAACTCTGTGTCCTTATTTTGGTCTGACCTCTGATAGATGTACAATAAGTAGAATGCACTATCTACAAACCTGTCCTCTTTCCATTCTGGAGGGGCAGAACCTCCAGGTCCACGATGGGTACATGGTCAACGACGGTGACGTCCAGGCTGAGGCGGCTTACCAACTGCAGAGGTCTGAGGCTGGTGATGTGTTCGTAGCTTCCCAGCCGCCGCTGTAGAAGCTCTTCATACATCAGCAGGAAAACAGCCTGATTCCGGCCCGGTATGTTAGCCACCGTCCTGAATACCTCCGGCTCTGAGCTGGAGAATTAAAGATTAAGACAAAACATCCCTTATGCTCCATGAAGATTGTCACAACCTCAATTTTCAAATGTTTTTTTATCTACATGAAGATCTCTGAGAAGAATTCCTAGACAATGCTTTGACCTGACAAAGGTAAAGAGCATTTCTGGATCTTGATCATCAACAAGCCTTCAGCTGATCCAAAATGCTGCAGCCAGAGTTTTGATGAAAATGAAAAAGAGAGATCATATCTCTCCTATCCTGCCTTCTCTTCTGCCTTCTCTTTTTGATAAAGCTTATAGTTAGAGTGGCTCAGGTTATCCTGAGCTATCTCTATAGTTATGCTGCTATAGGCTTAGACTGCTGGAGGACATAGGGACCCCTATTTCATCCTTCTGCTTCATTCTATCTCTATTCTCCCACTCTGCAGAATCTGTTAGTTTAATCTCTAACGTTCTGCTCTCTCTGCTTTTTCTCATTGTAGCTTCATCTGGTCTGGTCCTGTTTGGCTGTGACTCCATCCTGGAGAGAAATATCAGCTGTGCTGCTGCCATCAACACCTTTGTTTATAGATGTTTGAGCTCGGTCTGTTTTTCAGTGTAGTCCTGTTTCTCTGACTGTGACTGGATGGATGTGCTCTCTTCATCCTCTGACATGGGAGCTGGCCGTCTTATACAGTTGCCTTTTGTATCTCAGCTTCTGTCTCCTTGAGCATGGGCTTTTGGTTTGGTTGGACAAGGACTGGATAGCCTCTGTTCCTGCACTACCGCCCACAGAAGGCCTGAGGGTCATGTTCGTAGACTTCCTCAGGTCCAGTGAAACAAACACCAACCCGACCTTCTCAGCAAGTCTGCAAGTGTAAAGATCTGGTCCTGTGTCTCCTCCTGGATCAAGATTCTGATTGTTTCCTACAATAAGTCGTCAGAAAGGCTTAGAAACTGGAATACCCTCATACATCCTGTCCCTTGCATCAACAGGGTGCTCCCAGTCATCAGTCATTATACAGAGGAGTGGCAACTACAGTGAACATATAGAAATGTATCCATTCCTGATGCCCTGGGGCTGGAACAAACAAAGAAGACCTAAAGACCAGCTGACCTTACAGAGCTTAGAGCTCCATTATGAAGAAAAGGAGCTTCTTCTCCACGCTCAAAGGACACAGCTAGACTTGGCTTAGCTTTCATTTCATGATGCCTCTTTGGCATCATGCCCATCATGATGCCCCCTCCCATGGATGTATTAGTCTATCCCTCTGGGTAAAGTCCGTGGAAAAGATCCAGAAACTGCTGCGATTGCTTTACATCCCTTGACCTCTGAAAGCGGAAGTTGATGAAGGTTTTAATTTTGAGATTTTAAGATCTGGAATAGAAGCAGAATCCTGATGGGAGGGTTTTCAGTCAGTGGTTCTTGTACTTCCAATCACACCTTGTGTTACACTGCCTATGGGGGTGAAGGCTTTTTACAGCAACTATGGTTTCAAAGCTCCCGCAGATCCTTGGCTGGTCATGGATCATTTGAAAACCTCGAACCAAAGAAGGATTCATTCTGAGGATTGACTTAGGAGGTTTTCATAGTAACAAAGTTGGACTTTACATCCCATTTAAACAGTCCTCACATTGTTTCCATGGCAGCTGGAGCTGATATGATGTCATTTCTTCCATATCTGTCTGTGGGAGTCAGAGGTTTCTGTGATGGCTCGGATCCAAGCAGAATGCCTGCTGACCGTCAAACACATGATTTCTATACTTCTATCGGCTAACCCAGACCCTAACTTTAAACTTAATACAGACCTTAGTCCCAAACCTAACCGCAACCCAGGAGTAGAAGCTCTCCGTGTGGGAACAGATAACTGGTCCCAACAAGTCCTGGGAAATGGGCCACATGCTCCCTAAAACGGGCCATCCAACCATCCACACTCAGCCTTTAGGGATTTTCATACCTCTGGTCGCTTAACTTCCTGCTCTTGGATTTGCCGTTCCCCAGTTTGCCCATCTTCTCCTTTGGCCTGACTTCACTCTGGTAGACACGCCCTCCGATGATCCTGGTAGAAGGGGGTCAAAGGTCAGGCTTTAGAATGCCACCCATATTCATTACTACTATTGTCAGAGATTAACTTGGATTTTAATGGACAAAGGAGGCCAACATGCTGTCAGGGTCTATTTAGAGGCCTCCATGCTCCACATGAATGAACAGATCTGCTCTCGTTGTGTTACCAGTCTTATAGAAATCAACCCTTTCTCCTCCCCCTCCTAAAATCTCCATGGTAACTGAGCCAAGAGGTGCAACTGAGCCACTAGGTCCCGTTTTGGATCACAGATTTCAGGCTCGGACTGGGAACGATTTTTGGCCCTGGCACTTTTTCATCAACACTGGCCGATTTATGGAAGTCTAGGTCTACAACATAAGCCAGAGTGTTGTCAAAAACACCAACATAAAACAATACAATATAGAGGCAGACCGGCAGTTCTTCAAGAATGAATATATTAAAAGCTCAGTGGTGTCTAAGTATTTACTCCCAGTCTAGGTGGCATGTTGGCAATGAAATGGAATAATGTAAACAGATGCAAAACCCCATCGTGCACCACAACATCCATCCATCCATTTTCTAACATGCTTACTTCCAAGCGGGGTACCGCACCTCTCGTCAATGGGCGAGAGGTGGGGTACCCCCTGGACGGGTTGCAAGTCCATCGCAGAGTAACACAGAGACAAACAGGACTAACAACCATTAATGCACACACTCACACCTAAGGAGAATCTAGAGAAGCCAATTAACCTAATAGTCAGGTTTTTTGACTGTGTGAGGAAGCCGGAGTACCCGGAGAGAACCAACGCATGTTTAGGGAGAACAAGCAAACTCCATGCAGAATCGAATCGTACCCAGAACCTTCTTGCCGCAAGGCAGCAGCGCTACCTACTGCACCACTGAGCAGCCGCACCACAACATATTTGCAAAATATTCAAGGATAAAGTCACCAAATATAACAGGAACATAGTAGTTTGGTGTAAAGAAAGCATTTTAGTTTTACTATAATTTAGCTTGTTGCAAGGACTTTACAGTTTGAAGAAATAGAAAATGACACCATATGCCAACCGTCACAAGGATGTACATGACAAGGAAGGGCTAAATAAACTTCATGCATCATTTAGTTGGTTAACATTGTATTACTTCTTGAACTCCTTGAGTTATTTACTGTGACAGGTAGGTGCTTCGGCCGGGGAGTAAGTTTTGGGGCCGGTATGATATAGGGAGTAAATTTACATCGGGTAAATGCCCGATATCACAGATTACCAGCCTGACAGATTTCTAGGAATTAACAGGATGAATTCTTTTTAACTTCCTTCTAATGTGCAGAGGTGTCAAGTAAAGAAGTACAAATACTATGCTACTGTACTTAAGTACACTTTTTAGGTATCTATACTTTACTCCATTACCTATTTTTCTTCCTACTTCTAAGTTATACTCATTAGATTTTCACACAAGTATCTGTACTTTCTATTCCTTACATTTTTAAAACAAACGTTACTCGTTACTCTTGGCTTCGGTTTAATGTTTATAAATATTTATTTCCCGTCATGTGCTCCATCCAATGCAGATCATTGGCTCCATCCACATCTAGTGAAAACTAGTGTCATTAGATGAGTCATATAACGCAAACACTCATTGGTTAGCTAAAGGAAATCATCAGAACCAAGCAGGTGTTCTTCAAACTGCAGACGTGAATTGTCTATGCCATGCTACAATGTGGGATTCAGAAAAAGATGTTGAAATGTCTGAAAGGTCGGACACAGGCGAGAGCGTATCTGGAGACAGAGACCAACAAGACCTCCCTCATCCTTGGCTCTATCTCAAAGAATTTTTAGAAACAGTCGAAAAATTGAGCTTTCAATTCATATAGCGGCATCTGGCTGTTTATTTTAAAGGTTACTTTATACTTTTATACTTTAGTAGTTTTTGGAGCACATACTTTTTCACTTTTACTTTAGTAAAGAGGTCAAGTTGATACTTCAACTTTTACCAGAGTGTTTTTAAACTGCAGTATCTATACTTCTACTTAAGTAACAAATGTGTGAACTTTTGACACCACTGCTAATGTGAAATGAATCTAGATCCAGCTGCTGGTGTGTAATTACAGATTAAGTTGTCCTATAACTGTTGCTGAAGATTCTAAGTCATCCAGGTCATAGTCATGCAAAAAAAAAAAAACAGTTTAAAACAAACCACTGGACTTTGTTTTCCAAGTTTGAAGACGTTTGGCTTCCCAAACAGAAAGCTTTCTCAATTCAAAGGTGGTTTGAAAGGAAAGCATTTTCAATAAGAGAGAAAAAGCAACCTTAAACAGAGGGGGGTGGACTCAGGTTTCAGCTCATAACCTACTGTAGAATGCATCGCTAGAGTTGATTCCTTCCCGGTATCATCTCAATCCTCATCGCCATGCAGGTGGTCAAAACATCACTCCCATAAGCCAGGTCAATATCGATCCTAATGACTCCCCATTGCAGAGGCATGGGCCGGTTTCAGGTTAATTTGCAGTCAAACAACGACCTCAACAACTCCCCTTTACTAAGGAGTGGACCTGTTTTTGGTTCAATCTGCATGTTTTCTAAGCCCTAACAAGGATTATATTGGGCTATACTATATAAAGCCTGGAGCTCAATGCTAATCCAGACATTTTTAATTGAGAATGCTTCCTGGATGGGAAGCGAAAAGTCTTCAATGTTGGAAAACAAAGTCCAGTGGTTTGTTTTTAACTTTTTTTTCCTATTATTATTGTTCTAGATCCTCATAACTGGTAGATTTGGGAGATTCTGAGTTGATTTCCATGGCTTCCCTTTGAAAAAGAAGCTAAACCATAAAAGTTAAAGAAATCTGACTTTTCATAAACATGAAAAAATCCTCCTTCAGCTCCCAAAGAGCTCAGGCCAGCATTAGGCCAGAGGCAGAACCAGGCCAAGAATGCAGTCATCCCTCCCTCGCTTCCCCAGGCACACCCTGCACATCATGCAGTGATGATGGCGTAAAGGATTGGAAATGAGAGGAAGAGCAGCACATTCTGAAAACCTGTTTCTCTGATCAGGCCTCTAACTGGACACCAAGGTTAAAACTCTGATGTTTTTCTCCATTTTCTCTCTACATTCGATCTTTATGTGAAGCTAATGTGTTCTGCTCATACATGGTGAAGTTGGAGATAAAAGCCCCAGTGGGGATCCTAAACTGGAAGGTGCCTTCAGCAGCAGCAGCGTGTCGGTTCAGCATGGAGCAGTACACGGCGGTGAAAGCGTAGCGGGAGATGATGGTGGTCTTGATGGACAGCTCTTGGATGTAAGGCTTATTCTCCTGAAAGAGAAAAACATGAGAATGCCCCCAGCAAGGAACCAGTTCATTCATTAACTGGGATTTGATGACAGACCAGGACAAAGCAGCTCTTAACTGGGACTTGGAAAGACGCAGATTAGTGGTTTTCAACATTTCTGCAAATGAAACTCCCTGTCAGCGCTCTGTGGCTCCTCCTTCCTCTGCAGCTGTTTTGTCTGAGTCAGACTGGACATTGAGGGCATCAAGGATCATCAGGCCTACATTTTTTTTCACAGATTCTCAATAAGATTTAGGACTGGACTTTGACTAGGCCATTCTAAGCCATGTTTGTCAGGGTTCTGCCTTCTGTTTAAGTTTATTTTTAGTTTCTTTTTTATCTGTAGTTGTTTTCTAGCAGTGATTAGTTCTTCAGTTACTTTCAGTTTGCCCCTTGTGCTTGTTTCCTTTCCCCTTGGCTTCCTTCTTGTTAGTTCCACTCACACCTCCTTCATATTCAGCTCGTTTGCCCTTCCTCTGTTCTGTTCCCCATATATACACCACCTCTGCAGTCACTTAGTGATGGTTTCATGTTGTTTTTTTGCTCCGTCGTTTCCTGGCTCCTCATCAGTGTTTTCCCTGATGTTGTCTTAGATTTTGTTTTTTTGTATTTTTGCCTCAGTTGCCTACGAATCCTATATTAAATCTACAAAACTTACATCTGCCTCCCCATCTCTGCATTTGGGTCCTCAAAATCACCCAACCCTGACACTGCTGGATAATCAGACTGGCTCTCCTGCTAGAAGCTGAACCTCCAGCCCAGTCTCAGTTCTAACCTTTCTGTTCCTGCTGAAGCAAAGCCTTCCCCACACCCGGATGCTCAGGGGGATTTACTATTAAGCAATTCCAGCCCCCCCTTCAGTGTCCACCACATTGGATCAGTCCATTTGCTGCACATAGATCGATCAAAAACAGACAGCAGCCAACCATTTGAAAACAGTTTGAAAAGCAGTGTTGCCAACTTAGCACTTTTGTCGACTTTTCAGACCCCTCTAGCACTTTTATTTTTTATAAAGCGCCTAGTGCAAATCTTGCGACTTTTTTCTGCTACTGCAGACTTTGGAGACAACATCTAAAAGCAGCGAACTCTGCTCTCCAGAGCAAGTAGATTGGTAACTGCTCTCCTCTATCTTGTCTGCTGTCATGATTCATGCAGCTATTATTTCATCCAAATGAAAAATGGAGAACAGAGAAGCAGATCATGGCTTGTCTACAGTGAAAAGAAGGACTGGGTTATTTACTTTGGCCTTTTTGGAAACACAGGAAGGAGCAATCAGCTAAGTGAGCTTAGTGCTTGGAAAAAATCTTTCATTCCTTTAGAGACAGCATGAAAAGTCAGCTGAGTAGGCTACAAAACATAGAGAGGAAAAAAAGAAGAAAAGGGACAAGAAGAGAGGGACACAACCTAGAACAGATAATGGATGTCTATTCTATAAAAATTCTATATCAATATAATGGGTGTGTTTTATGTGTTGTCTTCTCAGTTCAGAGGCCCCCAACCTGTCTCTGCCTAGGGCCCCACATTTCCTAAATCCGCCCCTGCCAGCAGGTCTGCTGTTACAGACTCTTTTGCCAACAGTGACAAACATCTACAAGAGTTAACACAACTTTTCATTTCCATGTGGATCCATATAGTTTTCCATCATATTCTTTAATGTTTTCAAACATCTGGAGAGTTTAGATTACTATGGCAACACCTTAGATCTTACTTATTAAAACAAACAAACACAAAGAGGAAGATCAGCAGTGCTGAGCCCATCATCTCCATGATTTCTCAGCTGCACATGTTAGAGGTTCTGCTGTCTGGAGCGGATCTCCTGCGCGTCACGCCCAAATGCGCGCAAGTTTGGATCAATCCCCCTCCTGCTCTAGAATAAACGCTTTATAACAATCCGCTGTTTTCTTTAATGTGAGCAGAAGGTGAGGACCTACCTTCGTCAGAATGGTTTTCACCTGCCGAGGGATCCTGCGAGGCGCCTGCAGAGACAAACATGCAGCATAAGGAATCCTAAAGAGCCCGCAGAGCGCCTCTCCAACCTGCTCATCCTTACTGTCTCATGGTCCGGGTCCTCCTCCAGCTGGGCCTGGTTCTGGAAGCTCGGACCGAAGCTGAGCAGCAGAAGCAGCAGCAGCAGCATCTTTCAGCCTGTCTGCAGTTATAGTTGTTAGTAGTGCGCCATAACGTTCCCAGTCCAGATATGAGCGCGCAGGAGGCTGAGCAGGGGGAGAAAATCCGCCCACAGACCGGAGGCTCATCCTCAGGGAGAGTCACTTTAAACCAGAAAGAAACTCTCCGCTTTCTCCTCCTGGTCAACATCCTGCAGTAAAAACCCTGAACTCTTTCTCCACGAAAACTTCATTATTTTCTCAGCTTTTTAATTTTCCAAAAATCTTCATGTGCTATTTTTTTCACCAGGGGGCATCAGAAAACAACATGGAACAAAGACTAAAGCCTATGTACGGAAGAGGATTAGGGCCACTGGAAAAAAAAAGAAAAAAAAGTTAACTGATTTTTACATTTTATTTCAGTTTAGTATGGGGAAAAAAAGTCAGAATTCTGACTTTAATCTCAGAATTCTGACTTTAATCTCAGAATTCTGACTTTAATCTCAGAGTTCTGACTTTAATCTCAAAAATCTGACTTTAATCTCAGAGTTCTGACTTTAATCTCAGAAATCTGACTTTAATCTCAGAGGTCTGACTTTAATCTCAAAAATCTGACTTTAATCTCAGAGTTCTGACTTTAATCTCAGAATTCTGACTTTAATCTCAGAATTCTGACTTAAATCTCAGAATTCTGACTTTAATCCCGGAGTTCTGACTTTAATCTCAGAAATCTGACTTTTTTCTCAATTCTGACTTTTTTCTCAGAATTCTGACTTTAATCTCAGAATTCTGACTTTAATCTCAGAATTCTGACTTAAATCTCAGAATTCTGACTTTAATCCCGGAGTTCTGACTTTAATCTCAGAAATCTGACTTTTTTCTCAATTCTGACTTTTTTCTCAGAATTCTGACTTTAATCTCAGAATTCTGACTTGTTTCTCAATTCTGACTTTATTCTCAGAGGTATGACTTTAATCTAAGAATTATGACTTTAATCTCAGAAATCTGACTTTTTTCTCAATTCTGACTTTAATCTCACAGGTCTGACTTTAACCTCAGAATTCTGACTTTAATCTCACAGGTCTGACTTTAATCTCAGAGGTCTGACTTTAATCTCAGAATTCTGACTTTAATCTCAGAATTCTGACTTTTTTCTCAATTCTGACTTTTATCTTAGAGGTCTGACTTTAATCTAAGAATTATGACTTTAATCTCAGAAATCTGACTTTTTTCTCAATTCTGACTTTAATCTCAGAGGTCTGACTTTAATCTCAGAATTCTGACTTTAATCTCAGAGGTCTGACTTTAATCTCAGAATTCTGACTTTAATCTCAGAATTCTGACTTTAATCTCAGAGTTCTGACTTTAATCTAAAAAATCTGACTTAAATCTCAGAGTTCTGACTTTAATCTCAGAAATCTGACTTTAATCTCAGAATTCTGACTTTAATCTCAGATATCTGACTTTAATCTCAGAGTTCTGACTTTAATCTCAGAATTCTGACTTTAATCTCAGAATTCTGACTTAAATCTCAGAATTCTGACTTTAATCCCGGAGTTCTGACTTTAATCTCAGAAATCTGACTTTTTTCTCAATTCTGACTTTTTTCTCAGAATTCTGACTTTAATCTCAGAATTCTGACTTGTTTCTCAATTCTGACTTTAATCTCAGAGGTCTGACTTTAATCTAAGAATTATGACTTTAATCTCAGAAATCTGACTTTTTTCTCAATTCTGACTTTAATCTCACAGGTCTGACTTTAACCTCAGAATTCTGACTTTAATCTCACAGGTCTGACTTTAATCTCAGAATTCTGACTTTAATCTCAGAATTCTGACTTTAATCTCAGAATTCTGACTTTAATCTCAGAGGTCTGACTTTAATCTCAGAATTCTGACTTTAATCTCAGAATTCTGACTTTTTTCTCAGAATTCTGACTTTAATCTCAGAATTCTGACTTTTTTTCTCAATTCTGACTTTAATCTTAGAGGTCTGACTTTAATCTAAGAATTATGACTTTAATCTCAGAAATCTGACTTTTTTCTCAATTCTGACTTTAATCTCAGAGGTCTGACTTTAATCTCAGAATTCTGACTTTAATCTCAGAATTCTGACTTTTTTCTCAATTCTGACTTTAATCTTAGAGGTCTGACTTTAATCTAAGAATTATGACTTTAATCTCAGAAATCTGACTTTTTTCTCAATTCTGACTTTAATCTCAGAGGTCTGACTTTAATCTCAGAATTCTGACTTTAATCTCAGAGGTCTGACTTTAATCTCAGAATTCTGACTTTAATCTCAGAATTCTGACTTTAATCTCAGAGGTCTGACTTTAATCTCAGAGGTCTGACTTTAATCTCAGAATTCTGACTTTAATCTCAGAGGTCTGACTTTAATCTCAGAATTCTGACTTTAATCTCAGAATTCTGACTTTTTTCTCAGAATTCTGACTTTAATCTCAGAATTCTGACTTTTTTTCTCAATTCTGACTTTAATCTTAGAGGTCTGACTTTAATCTAAGAATTATGACTTTAATCTCAGAAATCTGACTTTTTTCTCAATTCTGACTTTAATCTCAGAGGTCTGACTTTAATCTCAGAATTCTGACTTTAATCTCAGAGGTCTGACTTTAATCTCAGAATTCTGACTTTTTTCTCAATTCTGACTTTAATCTTAGAGGTCTGACTTTAATCTAAGAATTATGACTTTAATCTCAGAAATCTGACTTTTTTCTCAATTCTGACTTTAATCTCAGACGTATGACTTTAATCTCAGAATTCTGACTTTAATCTCAGAGGTCTGACTTTAATCTCAGAATTCTGACTTTTTTCTCAATTCTGACTTTAATCTTAGAGGTCTGACTTTAATCTAAGAATTATGACTTTAATCTCAGAAATCTGACTTTTTTCTCAATTCTGACTTTAATCTCAGAGGTCTGACTTTAATCTCAGAATTCTGACTTTAATCTCAGAGGTCTGACTTTAATCTCAGAATTCTGACTTTAATCTCAGAATTCTGACTTTAATCTCAAAATTCTGACTTTTTTCGCAGAATTCTGACTTTAATCTCAGAATTCTGACTTTAATCTCAGAATTCTGACTTTTTTCTCAGAATTCTGACTTTAATCTCAGAATTTTGGATCTTAATGTAGATGGGCACCATGAAGGAAGAGATGTGGGAGCAATCCGCTTCACTGACAAAGATGCGAGTTGTTTGAGGTGGCCAGTGAATTAGGCAACTTTTTACGTCCCCGAGGGGTCCCCTCATTAATGGAGGAGCAGAAGGTCATTAAAACAAAAGAGCTAGTCTCTAAAACAGACATGGCTATGGCTTGATGCTAACATGTTTGTTAGCTGTCAGAATTCTGAGAAAAAAGTCAGAATTCTGAGATTAAAGTCAGAATTCTGAGATTAAAGTTATAATTCTGCGAAAAAAGTCAGAATTCTAAGATTAAAGTCAGAATTCTGAGATTAAAGTCAGAATTCTGCGAAAAAAGTCAGAATTTTGAGATTAAAGTCAGAATTCTGACTTTTTTCCCATATTAAACTGAAATAAAATCTAAAAATCAGTTACCTTTTTTTTTTTCAGTGGCCCTAATCCTCTTCCGTACCTATGTTCTTAAAGTTGTTGAGGGAAATTAAATCTTCATTGATTTAATTTTATGTCGGTTTGGGTTTGTCTTGATTTTAAAACTTGTTCTTAAAGTTTTGCCAACTTTGCTTAATTCGGCATAAGTTGCTTCCAGAGCCTTAAACCTATTTTGGACCAATTCTTACCGAGTCTTCTTGTATCCATTTATTGTTCTTTATCAACCACTATTGTTCTTTGCTTTTATATACATATATTTTTTTAAACAAATTGTAGATATATAGAGTGATGGAGATATAACCTGCTCTTCATTTGATTATTATCACCAGAAGACCCTGCAGTTCACCCTGACTGTTCTGATCGCTCCACTGTTTCATGAAATTCCAGATTAATTTTTTGTTTTTAATATTACAGAATAATTCAAAATGCCTGTCAATGAGATTTGCTTCTCAAACACTTAATCTTATAAATAAAGTTAGAATAATATTGAAAATGTGAGCACACAATCCTATGAGTCGCCTCCTGCTGGTAAAAATAAAATATAATTTGTCAAAAATCACTTATCTCTAAAATTTGTAATGAACTTTTGTCTTTTGACTGCTCGCTAATAACTAATGTTAGGGATGCCTGGAACGAGGATGACTGGTGGAATGCTGCTCTTAAGACAATTCCAAAAGCTCATTCTGTGCTCATCTGACACTTATACAGTTCAAAGCAACCGTTTAGACTCCATTTTTCAGAAGCCCGACTCTCCCAAATGTATCCCAGTATTGCAGACAAATGCAACAAATGTTATGCCTCACCATGCAATTTATCCCATATGTTGTATTCTTGTCTACTACTTTCCCGCTTCTGGTCGGATTACTTTGATACCATGTCAAAAATACTTTTTGTGGTCATAAAAGTCTCGACCAACATTGCCATATTTGGGCTCCCAGAGGACCATAACAGGTGAGGCTCTAACCAGTTAGATATTTTAGCATTTACTTCATTACTGGCAAGAATGTTGCCTTCTTTTGCACTGGATGTTGACTAAAGCTCCTTCTAGCTCCCACTGGCTCAATGACACCATGTCTTGAGCTATCTCTATAGTTATGCTGCTATAGGCTTTGACTGCCAGAGGACATAGGGACCCCCATTTCCTCATTCTGCTTCATTCTATCTCTATTCTCCCACTCTGCAGAATCTATTAGTTCAATCTCTAACGTTCTGCTCTCTCTGCTTTTTCTCATAGTAGCTTCATCTGGTTCTGTTCCTGTTTGGCTGTGACTCCATCCTGGAGAGAAATATCAGCTGTGCTGCTGCCATCAACACCTTTACTAATAGATGATTGAGATTGGTCAGTTTTTCAGAGTAGTCCTGTTTCTCTGACTGTGACTGGCTGGACACTGACTGGTGTTTCCTGGACGGGGCCGCCTGTAGAGCTGGTTTACAGTTGCCTTTTGTATCTCTGCTTCTGTCTCCTTGAACCCCAGTCGGCCTCAGCAGATGGCCGCTCAAACTGTGTCTGGTTCTGTTGGAGGTTTCTTCCTGTTAATAGAGAGTTTTTCCTCTCCACTGTCGCTACAAGCATGCTTAGTTTGAGGGACGGCCTTAAGTCAATGAGTCCATGCAATGAACTGGTTTTCCTTTTTTTGTATGACAAATGGCTTCCCTTTCATACATTTTTCCACTTTCTTCAGTCCCTTCCTTCTGATTGATACTCCCTGCTTCTTCTTTTTTATCTCATTGTATTTGTGGGCATTTATTTATACTTAATTATTGTTTAATAGGATTTTTACTCATGTAGTTGTTACTATTACAATATGTATTATGTTGATTGATCACTTCCTTTGAGTTGCGTGGTTTTACTGTTTGTCACAAAAAAAAAACCCCAGGAGGTTGATTGTTAACCTGACTCCGCCAGATGGATTTGCTCCGCATATCCATCTGGAAACCTTCCGTTGAAGTAATTTTGGGAAGGGGCGAAAATACTGGTTAGCTGATTGGCCTATGTTGGTGATAGACGGGCCAAATAAACCAATCAGATCAACGAAGCATATGACGTACTAACAGAGCGACGACGAAAACACAAGCCAGGCTACTCTTGCCGAAACCAGTCGGGAGAAGAGCAAAAACATCTTTTCCTCTGAGAAAAGCCTCCAGAGCAGTGTTTTGCTCTTCTTTCAGTGAAGAAATACTCTGTAATTCCGATAAAACTTGCTCGATAGCCACGCTAACGCTAGTTTCATCGGCTGAGGCCGCCATGTTCTTTAGACTGAACTGTCTCGCTTCTCGTTGCGAGGCTAGTTGATTGTATGACTTATTTTTAATTCTTAGAGAAGCACAATATCTGTAATGTGTAATATGGTGTCAATATGTACATGCTATTTATTATACAGAGATGTGTTACCGTAGCCTCTTGAGACCATCCTGATCTCGCGAGCTTTCAAGGTTTCCCTCGCAAATCAGTCTGGAGACTCTCTGTTAAAGAAAATTTGGAGCCGTTCACCAAACGAACGTCCAATCAGCGTTGGCTTTGAGGCGGGTTGAGGTGTGACGCAACGAGAAGCGCCACAGTTCAGTCTAAAGAACATGGCGGCTTCAGCCGATGAAACTAGCGTTAGCGTGGCTATCGAGCTAGTTTTATCGGAATTACAGAGTATTTCTTCACTGAAAGAAGAGCTAAACAGTGCTCTGGAGGCTTTTCTCAGAGGGAAAGATGTTTTTGCTCTTCTCCCGACTGGTTTCGACAAGGGTAGCCTGGCTTGTGGTTGTGTTTTCGTCGTCACTCTGTTAGTACGTCATATGCTTCGTTGATCTGATTGGTTTATTTGGCCCGTCTATCACCAACATAGGCCAATCAGCTAACCAGTATTTTCGCCCCTTCCCAAAATTACTTCTACGGAAGGTTTCCAGATGGATATGCGGAGCAAATCCATCTGGCGAAGTCAGGTTAGTGTTACCCAATGTGAAGTTGATATACAATTATATTGTAATGTGCATTACTTCCTAATAGAGATATGTAAGAAATGTTTTAGTACCGAGAATAGTAGTGAAAAGTTCAGCATCCATTCTTTGCTTGCTTTGTCGGCCAAATGTCACGGTTGCTAGGTGACAGAGGGTACGTTGAGTGAGGGGCGGTGAGAGGGCTGGACCTGTTTTAATCCATAGCCGAACTCTTCCAGCCTCCTCCTTTTGGCACAGCCTTCAAAGGACCCAGTCCAGGTAGACCGGGTCCTTAGAGGACACAATGTCATATTGTTCTTCTATTTCTTCTGAAGTTTCTTTATTGATTCTCACTGCCTGTAGCTCCTTCATGGCCACTAAAAGAGTTCTTATAAAGCCTCTGTTATTTCTATAGGTTCTGAATTCAATGGGTGGTTTTTGTCTACATCTTGTGGTCAACATGTAGAACGATGCGTGTCTTTATCCAGTCTTGGGCCCCAGTAGTCCTGCCTACTTTCCAGGTCTAGTTTCAAAGTTTGCTTCCCTCTGTGTTCCACATGAAACACAACAAATATTGACTGGGCCCAGAGTAACTCAGTCCGGTGGATTTTAACCTCTGCTCTTCAGATCGCTGCAGGAACACACAGACTCCTTCTCTTCTGCTGCTTTTCCTTTGTTTGACCAAAGATATGAGTGTGTGAGCCTGGAAACATGAGGGGTTTGCTGCTACTGCTTCTTCTGGGCCTCCTGGCCCTCCATCAGAGCTCCTGCTTTGAGTTTGTGATAGACGGGGAATGGGAGGATGAAGAGGTGAGTCTGATGAAGGGTCGACTTAACATGAGCAGATGTCTCTGAGCTGCCGGCTTTCAGCTCATGGAGGTTCATGTTAGCTCATTTGATGACTGATCTTCACACAATAAATGATTTCATTTTACTTGATCTGTGTTTGCTTAAAAACGTTTCTAAGAACATTAAAGCTTTTGTATTCTTCACCTTTTTTTCATTGTCTTTCATCAACAGCCAGAAGCTCCGGATCATCAGGAGAGACACAAGGTACCAATCTGTCATTGTTTCATGGTTCTACTCAGAAGCCGATTCAAAGCGAGAGGAGCGGCTGATTTAATGCTGACTGAAAGCAGCTGATGCGTTGTTTGTGTTCCAGAGAGCAATGCTGCCCAGTGAGGAGGAGGAGGACTTTGAGGTAAAGACCACATCCACTGTGACAGAGTTGAACCTTATCTAACAATCAATGTTGGGCTGTTTGAAGAGATCCTCATGACAGGAAGGTTATTGACTCGTAGATCCATCTACGGCTGCTCAGCTCCGAGTGCAGGGTTTACATAAATTCTTCCCTTTGTGGCAAGCTGGTCCTCCATCAGGATTATTCCATACACCAGGGGTGTCAAACTGGTTCCAGAAAGGGCCGTGTGGCTGCAGGTTTTCTTTCCAACCAAGCAATAGCACACCAGACTCCAGTCATCTAATCAAGTCATCATGTTCAGATTGGACTTACTTTATTAGATGACCATATACTCTGTGAACCCTCACCCCTGAACCACTGGCAGCAGAATAGGCCAACAGCATGATGCTACCAGCATGCTGGTTCTCAGCACCACAGTAGCAGTCATTCAAAATGGTCCTTCCCAGTCAAAAGCCAGCCGAATGGAAGCAAAATCCCCTCCAACTTCCAGCCACTGGCCTTCTCCTGGACATGCATATCTTTTTACTCTGACTCCACCACTTCACTGAATTCAGTGCATTCTCATCAGTTCGTATGAAATCATACGAAAAGTTATGCACAGTATTTCGTACGTTTTTGACGTTTTTTTCGTCGTATTTCGTCGTATTTTTACGTCTTGCCTCCAGACAAGATATCCGTGCGCATGTGCATCTTACGCACCATTCAATAACATAAAATTTAACATACAATTAACCCTAACCCTAACACATACAAAACAGCAAGCAACCTAGTGAGAGACATGAAGAAGTAATTATTGCGCTGTTCGTCCCAGTTTTACGTCCGTCCGCGGATCTGCTTTTTTCGTCTGTCTGGCTGCGCATGCGCACTGATCTGTTTTTTCGAGGAAAAACGTCAAAAACATACGAAATACTGTGCATAACTTTTCGTACGATTTCATACGAACTGATAATGAGAATATGTTGCTGAATTACAGGGTCTGACCAGGAGATAACACTTCTCTTAAGATCTTAATGTCCACAAATCATGACTGAAAGAATATTTTAGATGTTTAAAATGGAATGGTATGGGACCAGCCAAGGAGCAGCCAAGGATCAGCCAAGCGCCCATAAAGGAAAGTGGTGAAATTTTCAATGGCTTCCACTCTATCTCCAACTGATGGGCTGCGTTCTGAATCTGAACCAGACAGGGGCGTAAGTTTGATCTCAACTTTGGTAGGGACCCTATTGGTCTCAAGTTGAATTGGTCTGATGTCATTGGTCCTAATCATTATGCATGCTCCCATTTTTATATGCTTGACATGAGCATACATTTATATAACATTTGTATAAGCACTACACACACAAGATGCTGTTTAGCAATGTTCGAAGCATCAGTGGCTCGGAATGATTCAAAATTGGGACAACTTAACACTTTGAAAAGGGTTACATTTGAACTTACCAGTTACTAAGATGGAAGGTAAATATGTGCCTTTTTAACCAAATGTAGTCTAAATATGTCTGTTTATGTATTTTTCTGGTGTTTTCTTTTGAAGAAATAGAATTTTGCAGAGGTAAACCTTATTTTTTTTTTTATCTGATATGCTGATATTCTCTGTATTGTATAACAAAGCAAAATAATATATTCAAGGGACTGCAAATAGATTTATTGTATTTACATAGGCGCTTTACACTGAGCATTTAAATGATTAACTTTAACATACAAGTTTTGAGAAAAGAAACAACTTCTGCAACAACATTGTATTGTAAATTATAAACATGTTATTCACATAGAATTATTGGTAGGGACAAGTAGATCAGGCCAAAATTTTGGTAGGGACATGTCCCTATGGTCCCTATGCAAATGTACGCTCATGGAACCAGACTCCTTCAATCTGAAGGGTTTGGATCATTGCCCAGACCTGCATCATTGTCCCTTAATAAATCATTGTTTAGAGCTGTGTCAGCCTTTAAACCGTCTGCATGTTGCTCTGACACTAACATCTCGTTGACGGCATTTTGTTTGAAGATTCTTGCATATTTGCAGTCAACTCCTCCTCAGTTGCTCGTCTCTGCCTCTCTGGATCTTTAAAGTGTGATGGACATCATCCTTAACTGCCCTACTCACTTCTCCTATCGCATCCAACCTCTCTAACTTTTAAAATAATCAGGTGCAACGTGATCTTCTCTCAGGATATCTGGAAAACAAATTAGTAATGAAATCTGAAGTGGTTGCTTATTTCTGCTCAGCAGTGGTGACTAGAAAGGTGATCGGGAGATTTCTGACCATAAAACCAAAGAAATATGCTGAGATGCTGGTGAAGATTCTCAGTCTTCAAGGTCAAAGTCATTCCAAAAAAGTAAAAAAAAAAAAAAAAAACAAGTTTTAAGATGTTTCTCTTTCCATCAAGGAATCTTTTTCAATTTAAAATTTCAGAATTAGCGTTGAGTTTGAAGCTTTATATAGTAGCCCAAAAACTTGTTTTGACTTTGACAGCATGCACATTGAACCAGAAGAAAGGTTCCACTCCTAGGGGCAGACCCGTTCTTCATAGACATAAATTACAGGCATCTCTTGAAGACATAAAAACCTGGATGACTCTTAACTTTCTGATCCTTAATGCAGACAAAACAGAAGTTATAGTTTTTGGACCAGAGTCTCTGAAAAAGAAGCTGATTAGCCAGTCACTTCATTTGGATGGGATTAAATTGATCTCATATAATAAAGTTTAAAAAAGATGTGGTGTTATTTTTTATCAGAACATGTAATTTAAATCTCACATCAAAGAGGTTTCTAGAATTTCCTTCTTTCATCTGAGGAATATTGCAAAAATGAGAAATCTCCTGTCCAGGGGTGATGCTGAGAAACTAGTCCATGCATTTGTAACTTCAAGGCTGGACTATTGTAATTCTTTCCTATCAGGAAGTCCACAAACTGTAGTTAAAAGCCTTCAGCTGATCCAAAATGCTGCAGCCAGAGTTCTGATGAAAATGAAAAAGAGAGATCATATCTCTCCTATCCTGGCTTCTCTTCATTGGCTTCCTGTTAAATCAAGAATAGAATTTAAAATCCTCCTTCTCACATATAAAGCCTTAAATGGCCAAGCTCCATCTGATATCAGAGATCTGATTGTTCCTTATGTTCCTAACAGAGCACTTCGCTCTCAATCTGCAGGTTTACTAGTGGTTCCTAGAATTTCTAAAAGTAGAATGGGAGGCAGATCTTTTAGTTATCAGGCTCCTCTCCTGTGGAACCAACTACCAGTTTTAGTCCGTGAGGCAGACACCCTGTCTACTTTTAAGGCTAGGCTTAAAACTTTCCTTTTTGATAAAGCTTCTAGTTAGAGTTACTCAGGTTATCCTGAGCTATCTCTATAGTTATGCTGCTATAGGCTTAGACTGCTGGAGGACATAGGGACCCCCATTTCATCATTCTATCTCTATTGTCCCACTCTGCAGAATCTGTTAGTTCAATCTCTAACGTTCTGCTCTCTCTGCTTTTTCTCATAGTAGCTTCATCTGGTCTGTTCCTGTTTGGCTGTGACTCCATCCTGGAGAGAAATATCAGCTGTGCTGCTGCCATCAACACCTTTGTTTCTAGATGTTGCACATCGGCCTGTTTTTCAGTGTAGTCCTGTTTCTCTGACTGTGACTAACTGGATGTGCTCTCTTCATCCTCTGACATGGGAGCTGGCTCGGAGCTCGTCTGCCTGGCTGTGTATTTCCTGTATAGCAGCCCCTTGTATGTCTGCTTCTGTCTCCTTGAACCTCAGTCGGCCTCAGCAGATGGCCGCCACACTGAGCCTGGTTCTGCTGGAGGTTTCTACAAGCATGCTTAGTGTGAGGGATTGCCTTTGAGTCAATGAGTCTATGCAATCAACTGGTTTTCCTTAGATAGAAAACTTTAAACCAATTTACCTGGATGATCTGGTGAACTGTAAAGGGCCTGAGATGACATGTGTTGTGAATTTGTGCCATAGAAATAAATTGAATTAACTAAATTAAATTAAATGGGATTGTTTTTAACTTTTTTGTAAATATGCTTTTAGAATCAGCAATGTGGGAAAAAATCACTTCCTCTTGTTTGGTCTTTTGGATTTGAAATCTGATCAGTTTTTTGTTGTCCTCCATCTTTAAGGCCGTCCGAGGAGATGACATCACTGTGAAGAGCTACAGGGTGGAGAGCCGCATCACTTCCCGCTTTGCTCACACCTCCATCAGGAGCTCAGTGACCAACTCAGGCTCCAGAGCTCAGAGCATCGGCTTCAGCGTAAAGATTCCTAAACGGGCTTTCATGTCCAACTTCACCATGTGCGTCCAGATGCCTCCGTCCTAAGGTCCACCACACCGCTGGGACTCTTACTTCACCCTCTTCTCGTTCCAGGAACGTGAACGGCATCACGTTTGTCGGCTCTGTGAAGGAGAAGACTGTGGCCAGGAGACTTTACGCCCAGGCCACAGCCAGAAACAAGGCAGCAGGCATTGTCAGGTGCTGGTCAGCCAGTGTCTTCACAAAGTTCCGCTACTTTGTCTAACTAAATGCTTTCTCTGCTTTATAGGACTAACTCTCAGGACCTGGAGACCTTCAACACAGAGGTCCATGTTCCCCCTGGCAGTAACATCGAGTTTGAGCTCCACTACCAGGAGATGATGGAGAGGAGACTTGGTTGGTACGAGCACTCCCTGCACCTTCAGCCCGGGAGACTTGTCCCAAAGTTCCAGGTGAGATGATTAGGACCAATGAACGCCTCTGTATGCTGAGCACTAACCTCTATCCCAACATCTTCTCAGGTGGACGTATACATTTATGAACCAAAGGGGATCTCAACGTTAGAAGTACCCAACACGCTCGGAGAGCAGTTTGCAGAGCTGATTAATGTAACAAGGAGCAAAGACAAGGTAATGTTCGGAGAGAACTTGGTCTGACCATTTCAGCCATGATATACTACGGTTAGCCCCCGATTGGTGCCTCCATAATTTTGGCGTTATTAAAGAAAAAGTCCGGTCAACAAGGAATGATCAATGGATCCAGTGTTGTATTGTAACGAAGTAAAAATACTTCACTACTGTACTTAAGTATATTTTTGAGTACTTTATACATTCCAAGAGTATACATTTTTTTGAGAACTTTCACTTTTACTTCACTACATTTATGAACTTAATTGCATACTTTTACTCCGATACATTTTCAATGTTTGGTTTAGTTACTAAGTAAAAAAAAAAAAAAAACAGCGAGAGAACGAGAGAAAGGCAAGTGTTTTGACCCCACCTACTGACTACAAAGTTGGGTCTTGCCTGGGCTTGTTCCCAGTAGGATACACCTGTTTCGCAAAGCCAGTCTAAATTTATCCTACACTTGGTTGTTTATATTATTTTAAGTGAATTTAACCTTCAAAGTTTACCAAAATGTAAAAAAATGTTATTCAAACTGCACTACTTTTTACTTATACTTTTCACTACATTACTTGAGTACATCTATTTTTACAGTAATTCTTATAGTTAAGTACAACCCATTTCAGATACTTTAAGACTTTTACTCAAGTAACATCTCAGTCAGTGACTTGGACTTTTACCAAAGTCATATTTTGGAGAGGTACTTATACTTTTACTTGACTCCGAGATTTCAGTACTTTATACAACACTGAATTGATCATTATCTCTACCTAATATTAATACGTCTGTGGTGATTTAATGAATTTAGCGTTAATCGGTAAAAATTTGTAAATAGTAATTGTCGTTGCGATCACTGAGTGTGGGAGGGGCCATTGTTGCTCAAATATAGTTACACCTCACTCCTGACATCTTCTGGCAGTGATGTCACGGTGCGGTAAGCCTGGCGCCATTCTCCCCGCTTTACAAGCTAAATCAGGCCCCGTCCACACGAAGTCAAAACAAACACGAAATGCTAATATTTTCCAGAACGTTTGTCTTAAAGACAGAGACGTAAAATAAATGCGATCGACCACATGAATGCATGAAAATGCTGCAAAATGTATGCCAGGCCTGTAAGTGGCGCTGCGGTGCCAAAGCAAAAATAGGCGAAAACAGGCAACGAAATGTTGGGCGTGCGCAGTAATATTTATACAACAACCAAACCGGAAAACCAGAAAATAGCCCTGTGGGTCCATTTTCGTGGTTCAGTCAAATTCAGGTGCTGAACTATGTCGTCGATATTGCTCTGTTCTTCCTGGAGAGATTCCAGAAGAAGAAGATTCTGTTGTAAGCCCGACAGCAGGGTGAGTAGCATGAGCAGCAACCATTCAACACAGTACGGCGCCATTGTTGTTGTGATACTGTGTCGCGCATGCGTGTTTAGAGGCGACGCTATGACGCATGCGTGTAAGAAAAAAAATGCAGTCAGCTTAAAGATGGAACCGCGAAAACGGCGTTTCAAAATCTTCCCACTCTGAAGGCTTAATAAAAAAAGATCGTTTACAGACCCCCGAAACACCGGCTTCGTATGGATGAGAGGCTGGTTTGGTGAAAAATTTGTGAATTTAGGC
Organism: Cyprinodon tularosa; assembly: GCF_016077235.1. Classification (NCBI taxonomy): domain Eukaryota; kingdom Metazoa; phylum Chordata; class Actinopteri; order Cyprinodontiformes; family Cyprinodontidae; genus Cyprinodon; species Cyprinodon tularosa. The sequence continues at coordinate 38,316 of NW_024038072.1, forward strand.
CAGGGTTTGACTTTGTGTGGACGGGGCCTCAATGGGAACTACTAGACACATCTGCAATCAACAACAATTATTGAAGATTTCCAGAGGACTTCACCATTGAAATTCACCAGAGCTATAGTGAAACTGAGAATGCCCACCTGCATTTCAAAAGTGAAAAAAAAATGTTTTATAAACTTTCCGATTCCTGATACTCCACGGATGGGTTCATCGTTGGATTGCCAACTTGAAGAAAGAGGATTTGCCATCGAACTTCTGGCCAGAGAATAATAAAAAAAAGTGCGTAATAAGTAGCCAACATTTGGAAGAAGAACGTTTTCAAGATGACTTGGATAATAGCGGGTTGTGACAAACACCAGATACAGCACTGGGACTTGATCAACAGCTGATACCGCACCATGACGTCACTAACCGTTAGGTTTACGCTTAATTAAAAACACTTATCATTTATTGAACAGTATGTAATAATTTCATATTTAAAGTACTTTCAGAAGTTTGAATTCTGAACATGACTGGACTTCTCCTTTAATTAGGACTGTATGATTAAGAACATTAATGATCTATGATAAATTTGATTAGAATGAAATTGTAAATATACAAGGGATATAGTTCCTAATACACTTTTATTTTATTTTATGGATCCAATTAGTTGTCATAAGCTTGACACCCACTCTTCCTGGGGTCTGATTTACAAACCGTTGACATAAAACAATCATAGGTCATTTGCTTGCCAAGAAATTTAAACAAACAATAGAAATAAAGAAAATTAATTATAAAAAAAAAATCCGATTCATTAAAAACAATTATTATAGAAGGAAAAAACATACTCAGATGATTTTCCAGAAGCTTCTGTAATTGCAGGGGGCAGATTGTTCCACATATTTACCCCTCTAAGAAAATGTATGGATTGAGTCCTGGGCCATGGATGGACAAATGACCAAGAGAAGCCTGTCTAGTGGAACATCTGTGTATGCATCCATATAATAAGCAGTTTGTCTGTTGTTGCATAGATTTCTAATGAATGAATGAAGTTTAAGCCTTTCTTCTACCTTGAGCCTCAACAGACGTTCATGGGGAGCAACTCTTTCTACTGTCAAATGGCCAATCTAGAAGCTTTATTCTGTTTAAATCAGCCTAATGATGAGAGCATTTGTTTCACAAATATTTATCTATTTAAAGAACTAAAGGCGAATCTATTGATCAAAATGAGCTGATTTCTCTCTGCAGGCTCACATTGTGTTCAAACCAAATAAAAACCAGCAGAGAAAATGTAAGAACTGCACAAGCAGCGCCATTGACGGCGTCTTTTCTGTGAACTATGATGTGACCAGGGACAGCAACGCCGGGGAGCTGCAGGTATCCACATATTTACTCCCCAGCAGACTGTGTACTGTCTCCAAAAAGAGATGGTGTTGTATGGATATGACTCTCTGTGTGTACATTTGCTTTGTTTCAGGTTTCAGACCTGCATTTCGTTCATTTCTTTGCTCCTTCAAACCTCTCCCCTCTGCCTAAAAACATTGTTTTTGTCATTGACGTCAGCGGATCCATGTGGGGAGTCAAGATGAAGCAGGTAGGTGGCCACCATTTACATTCAGATGGACGTTGTCCACTGAAAGTCTTCAGTCTTCTGCTTCCTTTTATACAACCTGTGAAATGCTGCCACGATGTGTCGACTTCCCAGAACACACTCAGTTTTAAGGTTTCTCTTATAGACGGTGGAAGCCATGAAGGCTATTCTGGATGACTTAAAAATAGAAGATTGCTTCAGTATCATTGACTTCAACCACAATGTGCGGTGCTGGAATGAGGACCTGGTCCCTGCCTCTTCAGTGATGATCACAGATGCCAAAAGATACATCCAGGACATCAAGCCCAATGGAGGTACAACAGAGTTTGATTGTATAGCCAGCACCAGAGAAGATCTTATTAGCTGACACGTGTTTCTGACAGGAACCAACATCAACGAGGCGCTGATCAGGGCAGCTCAAATGCTGGTGAGGGCCTCTAATCAGGGCTTAATCAACTCCCGCTCCGTCTCTATGATCATCCTGGTGTCTGACGGAGACCCAACTGTAGGTAAGACTCCACTGGAAAAAATGATTTAGGTTTGCTGTTAGTAATAATAAAGAAAAAGCTAAAAAGTTTGGAGAAAAAAAACTAAGAACAATCGGATCTAACATTGGTTCTCTATGCAGGAGAGATCAAGCTCAGCAAGATCCAGAAGAATGTGAAAAAAGTGATGACCAAGGACTTCTCTCTCTTCTCGCTGGGCATTGGCTTCGATGTGGACTACGACTTCCTGGAACGCATCTCCATGGAGAACAGGGGCATTGCCCGGAGGATCTACGCCAACCAGGATGCTGCTGAGCAGATTCGGGTGTGACAGCTGCCGGAAAGATTGACCAACATAAATAATACATTAAACAACAAAACAACTTCAAAACATGCTTTAGCATCTCCCACATTAGCCACGGCTTTACCTCAGTTCCTAATTATTTCAAACTAAACTGACTCTAGTAGGAGAGCCTTATAAATCAAAGTTCAAACATTTGATTATCAATTTCAGGAAAAAAAATCTAGGTCTTGAAATTTAAATATGATTTCTAGCCTTCACTGTGAGAGATAGTGGCTTTGGTCATCAAACCACCAGGTGGTAAAATACTCTAAACCAGGCGTAGGCAACTCCAGTCCATAGGGGCTGGTAACCTGCAACTATTAGATTTGTCCTTGGTCCACAGACCTGAATCAAATGGCTGAATTACCTCCTTAGAAAGTATTCGCCTCCTCCAGAGCCTTCTTAATAATATAAACACTTTATTCCGGAGTGTTGGACCAAGGACACCTCTTAAGTTTAAGGTACTGACGCTCAGGAACTTGAACTACCCACTGCTTGCGTCAGACTAAAGAAATATATTAATAACTGGTTTCTATGCTACAGATGATGCAGGACTTTGAGCTGTACCAGTTAGAGACAGACTGGGCGAAAGTCCTAGAGAAAGGTGGGACTCAGTCCAAATTGCAACCCCCTTAGGACAGAGACATTAAGCTAGGTCTGGCCTACCAATCTGCCAATGACCAAGCAGAGATTGTTTGTAATGCAGAGCAGAACATCCCTCAGGGCTCCACTGGAACATCTTTAAGAAGATATTTCACATCTCCAATGGGCATGGATGGGACAGGAAATGGGATTATGAAAGGGGAAGACATTCAGCAAACGCCACCACATAGATGATCGATGGATGGATGGATGGATGGATAGATGATGGATGGATGTATGGATGTATGTATGGATGGATGGATGGATGGATGGATGGATGGATGGATGGATAGATGATGGATGGATGTATGGATGGATGGATGGATGGTTAGTTGATGGTGGATGGATGGATGGATGGATGGATGACGGGTGAATTGATGGATGATGGATAGTTCAATGAATGATGGGTGGATGGATGTCCCAACTCCATGATGCAAACTCCATGCAGAACGACCATAGGTTTTATAGCCCAACTCAAGATTAAGATTTTCATTATTCAGCTTTTTAGCGGCACTGTTTTCTGCTTTATCTATAGCACTTTGACTTAGAGAAACCTTACTGTCATTATATACACAGAGTGTATACAAAATGTAGATGTAGAATAAATAAATAAATAAATAGATACGGTGCAAAAACAATTAGGAACTCAGTGAGGCCTCCTCCTGTCTTTGCAGACCTTCTACAGTCAAGTATCCTCTCCACTCCTGAAGGAAGTCGCCATCCATTTCACAGAGGGCACTGTGACCGATGTCACCCAGACCTACTTTGATAAGTACTTCGGGGGCTCAGAGCTGGTGGTGGCCGGAAAGGTGCAGCTGTCAGAGAGCACGACGCTAACCAGCTTTACCACGGCAGCAGCTGTAAGACCAACACATAGGGAACAGCATCTCAGCTGAGGACCATACAGCTTTGGTGTTGGTATCTAATGTCTCCTCTTGTCCCACAGGCCAGCGGGGACCTTACTTTACATACAGACACTGATGTTTTAGAGCTGGACACACAACTGACCATGCAGCAGCACTCATTCACTGGATTTGCTAGACAGATGTGGGCTTACCTGACCATCAAACAGCTGATCAGGGAAAGGTAAGAAACTAGTGGACGTTACAGGAGGACAAGATCACACCATAGCTAAGGAGCTACACCAAACCCAGTTTCATGTCCAAAGCTTGTATTTTGCCATTCAGTAAATCCAGACACTTTTTACTTTCTCTCTTACTAGGCCAGATTTATATAGATTAGGTATATGTACATCATCTGTGCTTTTCATGGATTGTCCAAAACAAACACCATGTTAAAGCATAAGGGTCCATTTGTCCTCTTGGCACCAGGACGCCCTAGGCCATAGTTCAATGATCAACTTTGTTATTGAACATTGGGACCACATTTCTTGGACACTCTGGAAAGTTGGGCTGGAGCTGCTCACCAACCACTCCCTAAGGCTGAGTTGATGGTCGTCAGAGGGGGTTGAGGCCAGTCAGACCTGTAAAGGTCTGCTACGAATATCTGACAGAGTCTCCAGTAGACTGCTGTCGGTGAGTAATGCAGTCAGAATGAATAAGGAGTCTCATTGGGCCTTTCTGGCCTGTGGGACACTGTTGCCTCAACAAAAGTCTCAGAAGAAGGTGCCAGTGCAGCACTAACACTCTTTATAGGGGGATTGTGTGCTCCTGACAGTGTGACATTGTGAATCCAAGGCCAGGACACAGAAGACCCATGATATAACGCCAATTCACAACACATCACCTCAAAGCACTTTACAGTTCACCAGATCATCCAGTCAAATTGATACAAAGTTTTCTATCTAAGGGAAACCAGTTAATTGCATCGGCTCATTGACTTAAAAGCAATCCCTCACACTAAGCATGCTTGAGCATGAAGTAACCTCCAGCAGAACCAGACTCAGTGTGAGCGGCCATCTGCTGAGGCTGACTGGGGTTCAAGGAAACAGAAGCAGACATAGAAAAAGAAGCAGAGATACAAAACACAAATGAAAACAAGCTCCACAGAAGGCCCCATCCAGAAAACACACAGCCAGACGGACAAGCTGCAAGCCAGCTCCTATGTCAGATGATGAATGAGAGCACATCCAGTTAGTTACAGTCAGAGAAACAGGACTACACTGAAAAACAGGCCAACTTCCAGCATCTAGAAACAAGGGTGTTGATTGCAGCAACACAGCTGATATTTCTCTCCAGGATGGAGTCACAGCCAAACAGGAACAGACCAGATGAAGCTACTATGAGAAAAAGCAGAGAGAGATCTTAGACATGAGTGTGTGCGTGAATGTTTTTTTTGTCCTGTTTGTCTCTGTGTTGCCCTACGATGGACTGGTGACCTGTCCAGGGTGAACCCTGCCTCTCGGCACCAATGAAATCTCGCGACCCCAACTGGGATTAAACGTGACATAAAATGTCACGTTTAAGGCAGAATGATGAAAAGGGGGTTCCAATGCCCTCCAGCAGTCTAAGCCTATAGCAGCAGAACTATAGAGATAGCTCGGGATAACCTGAGCCACTCTAACTAGAAGCTTTATCAAAAAGGAACGTTTTAAGCCAAGTCTTAAAAGTAGACAGGATGTCTGCCTCACGGACTAAAACTGGTAGTTGGTTCCACAGGAGAGGAGCCTGATAACTAAAAGATCTGCCTCCCATTCTACTTTTAGAAATTCTAGGAACCACTAGTGCCTAATCAGCTCTTAGTCCTGCAGTCAAACATCTTGGTATACCTGGTTCATAAATAGGACAATTGTCCCAATTACCACACCCGGCCTAAGCTAGCCGGCTAACACTGTCATATTCTATGAATATGCTGTTCTTATACTTCATGTATTTCAGTTGTTGTTAGTTTTTAACCGCTGCCATGTGGCTCACCCTGCAGGGCTGTGGCTTCAACAGTTGGAAAAAAAAGAAAAATCACCAAGCAAATCACCGAACTGGCTTTGCAGCACAGCTTTGTGACGCCGCTTACAGCTCTGCTGGTGGAGAACGAGGACGCCACAGAGAGGCTGCTGGCCGATTCGCCAAAGGACCCCAGGCAGGGATGCTGCACAGGTGCTTGTCTGCATTTGAACTTCAATCCTCAATAACTTGTCCTTTCCAGTCGAAGATGTCTGCACCAGACTGTTTACTCTTTAAAACAACCTCTTTGTCTGTGGCTTCCACAGGTCCTCAGAGAAACAGTGTTTGGCACTCAGAGGTGTCAAAAGTATTAATGTTTCTTACTCAATTTGAAGTATAAATCCTACTGTTTAAATACACTTTTATAGAAATTTAAGTATCAACCTAAGCTTTTAACTCAAGTAGATATGTAAAAGTACATTTTTTTGAAACTACTTAAAGTACTAAAGTAAAAGTTATGCAAGAAAAATTTAAAGACAGACTTTTATATTGGTTACTGCACTACCCTATTCTGGATACAGGGTCGGATTTAAGAAATCTGAGGCCCCAGGCAAAGAGAGAAATGGAGTCCTTTGAAATGGGATGACAACACCAAACAGACCCATTATACAGATACAGAATTTTTATAAATAGACATGCATTATTTGTTCTACCTTTCGTCCCTCTCTTCTTATCCCATTTTTGCTGTTTACCTCTCTATTTTTTCTTTTGTCCCTTTTTCTTTTCATATTGGCAATGTGCTCAGCTAACTTTTAATGCTGTCTCACAAAGAATGAAATATTTTTTCCGATCACTAAGCCCATTCTAACTTAGCTGATTGCTCCTTCCTGTATTTCAAAAAACGCAAAAGTAAATAACACAATCCTTCTTTTCATTGTAGACAAGCCATGATCTGCTTATCTGTTCTCCGTTTTTCATTTGGAGGAAATAATCGCTGCAGCAGACAAGAGAGAAGAGAGCAGGAGACGGGGTTAAGAATCTACTTGCTCTGGAGTGCAGAGTTCGGTGCTTTTATATGTAGTCGCCAAAGTCTCCAGTAACAGAAAAAAGTCTCTAGAATGGCACTAGGCGCTTTTTTGTAATAGAAGTGCTAGAGGGGTCTAAAAAGTCACAAAATTTTGCGACAAAAGCGTTTGCAACACTGCTCTTCCCGCTGTTTGTTTTCAAATGTTTTTGCTGCTGTCTCTTTGGAACTTTCTCAACATGTGTAGCAAATGCACTGATCCAATGTGGTGGACATTAAAGGAGGCCTGTGAGACACACTTTTATGCATCCCCAAAGTCGGCCCTCGAGGGCTGCTGTCCTGCAGGTTTTAAAGGTTTCCCTGCTGCTGCACAGCTGATTTTCGCTAATTGCTGATTCACAGACTTTTGCTACAATCATCAGAATCAGCTGTGCTAAAGCAGAGAAACCTCTAAACAATGCAGGACAGTGGCCCTCAAGGACCGACTTTGGGGATGCCTGCACTTAATATTATAAGCATTCGGATGGCATTTTAACGAAAACAATTAATGTACACAATTAAGTAATAGCTGTATTAACCATACATGTAAAATGAGTTTTATGGGGCCGCTAGGAACTTGGGGCCCTAGGCAACTGCCTAGTTCGGCCATAATGAGTCTATTTTTAAAATGTAAGGAGTAGAAGAAGATAGCCAAAATTTCTACTTGGGTAAGGTAAGTATTTGTATTTTGTTACTTTGGCGCTTGTTGTTTTCCCTCAGAGTTTAAGTGCCTGTCAGGGCTTGTCTGAATCTTTCTTATACAAATAATCTGATTTTCCTAATTTGGAAAGTCAAAAATTGTTTCAGGTAATCCACAGTCTTTAAAATATTGACCACATGTCCATAGAAACAAGTGTCTATACTTTAAAGAAAGCATTTTAGAGAAATTTTTTTAGAGAAAATTTTAATTTGAGTGTCCAACATGACTCAGTCAAATGAGAATAAAAACATGTCTGACTAGTTGATCAGTCCCCCATGGTGTCTCCTCTGAGACGACATTTGCAGACTGATTAGGAAGGTTTGTCTTGACTGAATCAAAGGGAGGACTGAAAACAAACTGAATTCTTTATGCATTTGGAGCCTCTGCATTGTTGCTGACATATATTCTCATTTTAAGATGGCAGATTGTTCTCCTAACATGTTTGGCCATCTTTTGGTGTCACTTTGCAACTGAATAGAAGTGTTTTTATTTGTTTTCCCCCCCTCATATTTCTGGGTTGTTTTGCTTAAAAACATCTTGTATAACATTTTTTTACTATTGTTTAATTCTGATGAGAAATATTCTAATCAGAGACGGTGTTCTGTCAGATGAGCATACCCTCATACCCATAGCCAATACGCATGTGCAAGACGTTGGACTTGCATTTATCCTTTTATTTTGTAGGAAAATTAGACTTTAAACTAGCTAAACGGGCGTGTACCCCTTTAGTCATGTACAAAAAATAATACGCTTCAAAAAACATCAAAAAGTAAGTAATTAAATTGTTTTTTTTTTTTGTACAAAACTAAAGGGATAAGCTAAAGGGATAAATGGGTATTAACTATGTGTATGCTGGTATGACCGGGTATGCTCATCTGACAGAACAAAGGCTCAGTTCTAACGTAGATATGTTTCCAGGCGGACATGCTCTACCTGGGCCAGTTGACGTAGTCTATTCCCGTCCACCACCCTGGGTCCAAACCCCCACCCCGACCCCTTCAAGTCAGGCTCGCGGGGGTCCAGTGGCAACGGCGCTGCCTTCAACTGTGAATATAGGTAACACCTGCTTCGTCATTGCAAGTTTCAGGAGCAGGTTTCTGTCCTCGTAGTTAAGCTACACCCTGTTTGTATGTCTCTCCTTTAGTGGACAATGACCCTCACTTCATCATCCACCTGCCCCGAAGCAACATGGACGTCTGCTTCAACATCGACTCCAAACCGGGTCACATCCTCAGCCTGGTGTCCGACGCTGGAACAGGTCAAACTGAACAACGTTTAAGCAAGATTTTCTCTGCTGCTTCTTCATGGTTTTCAGGACTTACATAACCGTCTGATTTAAAATTTGTCTTCATAAATACAGCTCTTTAAACCTAAGGAATCCCATACTGCTTCCACAGGATTAGAAGTTTTAAGTAGCTGCAAGTAGAAGAACCTCAAGTCAACCCAAAATTACCTGAAGTTCATCATTCTGCAGAGATTATCCCCTTGAGGAGAACATTTCAGACTTGGCAGGCATTTGTTAGCAGGTCAAAGGTCATGAAAGTGTAATTAGAATTTAGGCTGAAAGGGAGAATGAGACCAAGGCTGATATGTTTGGTCAGAAGGTCCATGTTTGGTTTTTCTCCCCCAACATGGACTTCAGAACACCTCCTTGTGCCCCGACTGGACCACCTCTGTGGACCAGAGCAGTGGTTCTCAGGAGATTCTGTCTGCAGGTGTTAGAAGTGTCTCTACTCCAGCATCAAATGATGTAATTTCCTCCCCTGCAGCTGTAGAGGTCCACCTCAGCCATGCATGGCATGGGGTCTTGAGGAACATTGAGTCCATCTCCATGTCTGCTGAAGCTTGGTCCAAACTGGGACCGCAGCAGAACCCTCATCTTTACATCTGTACAACTTAACATGGATGATGGTACTAATCCAGGCGGTGCAATAGCCTAGTCAAATTCTGGACCACATTATGATTGAAAGGACAAAATCTTTGGAGCTGAGAAACTTCAATAAACCGCATCAAAATTGGATATAGGAGAGATTCAGAGGTCTAGGAGGAGCTTCTGAAGTTTTCTAGGGTGTACTTAGTTTTACATTCGGTTTGTCAGTGAGGTAGTGATGGGACCATGTATGCTTGATCATCTACAGAGTCCGGTCCAAATGCTTCCAGAACACATACAGATCCCTGTCCTCATTCTTCCATCTTGTCTTCAGGTGTGGTTGTTAACGGCCAGCTAATCAGCTCTAAGCAGCCTCACAGAGGCAAACTCAGCACCTACTTCGGCATCATCTCGGTCTACTACCAACCTGAAGGAGTCAGCGTGACGGTGCACACGGACCGAATCACCATCATCGCTGGCAGGACCCACCAGTCCTTCACCTGGAGTGCCACAGCTGAGATCACCCAGGCGGGGTATGTCTTTATAACCTGACTCCGCCAGATGGATTTGCTCCGCATATCCATCTGGAAACCTTCCATTTAAGTAATTTTGGGTAGGTGCGAAAATACTGGTTAGCTGATTGGCCTATGTTGGTGATAGACGGGCCAAATAAACCAATCAGATCAACGAAGCATATGACGTACTAACAGAGCGACGATGAAAACACAACCACAAGCCAGGCTACTCTTGCCGAAACCAGTCAGGAGAAGAGCAAAAACATCTTTTCCTCTGAGAAAAGCCTCCAGAGCAGTGTTTTGCTCTTCTTTCAGTGAAGAAATACTCTGTAATTCCGATAAAACTTGCTCGATAGCCACGCTAACGCTAGTTTCATCGGCTGAAGCCGCCATGTTCTTTAGACTGAACTGTCGCGCTTCTCGTTGCGTCACACCTCAACTGGCCTCAAAGCCAACGCTGATTGGACGTTCGTTTGGTGAACGGCTCCAAATTTTCTTTAACGGAGAGTCTCCAGACTGATTAGCGAGTGAAATCTTGAAAGCTCGCGAGATCAGGATGGTCTCACGAGGCTACTGTCTTTAGCTGCCTGCTCTGCTCCTCTGACTGGACACCATGTTGACTTCTGTTCTATTCCAGCGTGATCATCTCCATCGTTAAGAACTCCCATGTAAGCGTAACTATTAACAACAGCATCCAGGTGATGGTGTTGCTTCACCGTGTGTGGCGGAAACACCCTGTCAACGTGGACTTCCTGGGTATCTACATCCCTGACGACAACCAGTACTCCCCACTGGTCCATGGCCTCATAGGTAAGGTCCTCTAGACCAGGTCACATGGCTAATAAGAGACGCTTCAAACTCACAGTTGGTAGAAACTAGTGATGATATGATATGAGCCGAGGCTACGAGGCGTGTCGAGTAGTGGAGGTGGCGTTTTTGCGAAGCCTGTACCCAGGCTTGCTTCATTTCATCAAAACAGATGATGTATGAAGCCTGGTTACCCCACCATACCACGTGACCACTTCAGCAGTGGCGCCACAAGGGGGTGGCCCTTGTAGTACCATAAGTATAATTTCATGCCATTATGCACAGCCAGCGATGTAACATTAAAAATCACACAATAACCAAGATATAAGTAGCTGTTTACTAGTGATGGGTTAATGAGGCCTCTTGAAGTGTTTGGACACAGGGCCAAACTGTGTTGATACTCTCTCACAGAATACTGACACCTGCTGGACATTTAAAAACACTACAGGCAGCCTATTGGACAGACTAAACTGAATTGATTTGATGACGCAGTACACTGATATAATTTTACTTATTGTAGGCTATATCGTATTATTTCATATCTATGTTTAAATTAAAAATATCTTAGATATTTTAAGATGCAGCCAATAAATAATGTAAACATAACGTGAAAATTCTGAGGAAAATGTGAATGAGTTTGCTTGTGGACAAGGATTTTAAAAATTTTTTAACACAATAAGTACAGTACAAACAGTAAATAAACTTAGAGTGAATTTGAAATTAATTTTAATTCAACAAGAAAATTAAAATAAAAACATAACAGCTGAAACCCTCCTATTCCTTTTTAAGTCAATTGCTGCATTGTAGGTTTTTGTCCACCGTCTCTGTTTAAGTGTGTTTTTTTTTTTTTCTTAACATAGATGGCTTCCTTCATAGGTGGTTTGAGAAGGGCTTGAACAAATCGTCTATGTTAAGAAAAAAACAACTTTAAACAGAGAGGGTGGAGTCAGATTTCAGCTTTCAAAAACCTACAATGCAGCAATTGACTTAACCCCTTCCCGCTATCATTGCAACCCCATCCTCTTTACAGGGGAACAGGCCGACCAGCTGAAAAGAACAGCATTTACAAGATAATTCAGTTCAACGATACTTTATTAATTCAAATATGAGATAAACAGCAGAACTCCCAACATCCAAGGTTCCTCAGAGACGGAAGGGTCTCCGGTAGAGGTCAGTGTCCCAGCAGTTCTGATCAAAGCTCTACTGCTGCATGCCGTCATAGGAAAAGGTGAAGGTGGGCTGTGAAGTTTTCATCTCGGTGAATAGTCGCCTGGTTCCAGAACATTCCCCACAGCAGAACCGGCCTGCTTTATCAGGTTCTTGTTTTAAGTCACTGGTTCTGAGGCTCCGGGACGGAAAAATCACACAACTCAGCCTCCTGGAGAAGCTGCTCTCTGCTAAAGCTTCTTTCTTTCTTTCTTTCACAGGGCAGTTCTCCAGAGAGCCTGAGGTGAGCGTGTCCAACGTCCACCCAGGACCCAACCCGCTGAAGAAGGAGGCCACCATGGAGGTCAAGGGTCATAAGCTGCAGGTCACCAGGTACCGAATGTCTCCTCTGAACAGCAAACGCTAAACTTCCGCAGCTCCAACATCTGTGACTCTGTGTTTCAGAGGCTGGCAGAAGGACTACCGACACGACAGCAAGCGAGGCTCCAACGTGTACTGCTGGTTCATCCATAACAGCGGTAAGGGCTTCATCGACGGCCATTACAGCGACTACATCCTGCCGGGTCTGAGCAGCTTCCTGCCGATGCCCTGATGCTGACCTTCAGGCTCTGGCAGGAGAAGAACCGCCTCCACCACAAATCTACTCTATTCGCTTCTCCACAGAACACAGAGAGAAATTTACCAAATTTATTTGAACAAAATGGACATTTTCAACCATCAATATTGTCAAAAATAAAAGCAATGAAACCAAAATCTTCTGAGGCTCCCTGCTTGTTTGTGTCCAGATGTGGGAATAAACTCTGACACAGTAGAGTCTGACGAGGTTCAAAGGTCAGGCCAGTTTGGAAAAGTCTTCGTAGGCTACTTCCACTCTGTCCCCCTTGTGTGGACCCTGAGGACACAGAGACAAACATTTAGGACTCCCAGAAAAACCTGAGTAGAACGAGAACTTCTACTACTGTAGATTTTGGTTTCCTTCTAAAAATAAAGACAAATTCTAGACGGCCCGGTCAGTCCAAAGCCTGATTTAACACTAGAACTCCCACGGCCGTCATTTTGATGGTTCTCAGATTTCAAAGGGAAAGAACCTTATTTACATTAACCTTATGTTGCTCATGTTAACTGACCTTTTCCTGTTTCTATATTTCCTTAATTTTCACGTAGTATTTTTAATGAAATAAAGACTAAATATGGTTAATTTGACCTCGATCTCCAACAGTCGTCATTGTGACGTCTCTATTAGTTGCACTGCAATATCTTCTCGAGGTTGATTGACGTGTGCCGTCGCCTAGCAACCAACATCCTACCTCGAGCTCTTTGGCTAATGCGGAAAAACGGCTTTCAGAAGAATGCTAACAGCGAAACAGGCTCTAGAAATGCTTCAAAATATTGATGATAGCGATTCGTATCAGTGACCCATCAGACAATAGTGAAACTTTTGCAGGGATTAAAGCGACAAAAAATCTTGAGCCTGAACTCTTTCAACACTGGCAAGAAAATATATATATATGCGTGTGTGTATTTTCAAGCCAGGGGGATGTGGGGGCATTGGATCAGATAATGCATGAATGACTGAAGATTAAATTTGACTTTTGAAAATCCAATACCCGAAACGGCCAGAAGATGGCACTAGTGCATCTATATTTACCACATTTCACAGCAGCTTGATGACCGGGGTCTATAAGTCACGTTTGGTAGCACCGTTTTGCCACTGGATGTGCAGAAGCAAGCGCCTGGTTCACCTAACTTCCTGCACCAGCTGCTAAATGGCTCGCCATCTCGCCCCGTCTCCTCCAGCCATGCCCAGCGCCATTTATTTCTGAGAGCTTTATCTATGGTTGTGACATCTTCCCGGGAGTTCATCAACTGCATTGCTCCCACTTGGTGCAATTCCATTCTCTCTATCGTCCTTCTCTCCAAACACAAAGTTTCATTTATTTATTTTTTGACTTTTTACACATCTCTCCGTTGAATGGAGCCGTAAACGGCACAAGGTAACTATCCGTGTAGCTTTTCCTAAGACCTGCTCCCTCCTCTTCTGATTGGCTAATACCATTAGTTTCAGAGCGCTCCTTTGCTACCATTGGCTGACAAATGCAAGAGGGATTTCGATTGTCTTTTTGAAATTTATTTACTGTTAATTTATTTTGAAGTGATTTTTTTTACCCACAAGCAATCGCTACGAGCCGTAAATCCAGCCGCTGCAATACTTTAAACCCTGGAGAGCACTGCCCACACCTCAGCTGGTACACTCAGCGGCCCAAACCAGAGCCTGTGGTAGACTATAATTACAAACCAGTTGGCGTGGATGTGTCTGATCAGATGAAAGTATTCTGTAAAAGCTCCAACAGGAAGGTGGCCTGTGGCTGTACCTTACAATCCTCTGGAAAAGCAGCTATAAACGTGTTTCTTTTGTTCAGGAGCTGTTTGAACGTCACCGTTTAACGCAGAGATTTTATCCTTGAACTGGTAAAACGGTCGCGTTCCGACCACACGCACTCAGCAGGTTACCAACCCCTGTGCCGCAGAAGAGCAGCTTTGAAGAAAGAAAACATTGCAGGTATGGAGGACCAACTCTGCCATATTAAAAAATAAATACAGAAATAAATAAATGCTCAATAAATAAATAAGCATACAATTAATTTCCATCAAAAATACAATAAACAAAGAAATGTAAGTAGAAATTAAATTATACAGTGAGACATAAATGTATATAACTCTTTTAATTAGCTTCTTATTTATTTGCCTTTGCAATATTTACCTTATTTATTTCTTTATTCTTTATTTTTTAATTCTAAGTATTTATTTCTGTGCATGTTATAATATTTTTGTCTGTTTTATTCTTCCTTTGTATTTTTTTACCCAGGGCAGGCAGAAATAAACAGCGGCCAAGAAATAACTAGGGTTAAAAAAATACAAAGGAAGAATAAAACAGACAAAAATATTATAACATGCACATAAATAAATACTTAAAAAAATATGTAATTAAAAAATAAAGTTTAAGATTATAAGGAACAAAAAAATAAATAAGGTAAATATTACAAAGGCAAATAAATAAGAAGCTAATTAAAAGAGTTATATATATATATATTTATGTCTCACTGTATAATTTAATTTCTACTTACATTTATTTGCTTGTTGTATTTTTGGTGGAAATTAATTGTATGCTTATTTATTTATTGAGCATTTATTTATTTCTGTATTTATTTTTAAATATGGCAGAGTTGGTCCTCCGTACGCAGGTGATTCAGCGCTGCACAGAAAAACGCTCGTATGATGTTTGAGATAAATGTGAAAAGGTGGTCTGGGGGAAATCTATCAATTTCTGTAAATAAAATTGTAATTTCAAATTTCTAACAGTCTTATTTATTTTACTGATTTAGTTTTAGTACAAATTTAGACTACAAATAATAATATATATACAAATATATATTTGGCCTGTTTTAAGGTTTACATATCCATAAGGAGTTTATATCGCACACTAGAACCATCTCAGTTGATGACATCATGCGTTTCTTTGTCAGCCGTCAAATTGACGGCCAGTGGGAGTTTTATCAGATCAGAATGTGGGGGTTCGTAGTGTTAAAGCCTGATTGGTTGGGGCTTCAGGGTAGTGAGGAGGAGCAGAACCCACAGAGTCCAGCGTGAGCGTAGCGCTGAAGTTCTTCTCGTCGATGCCCTCCAGCAGCGCCTCGGTGTCCCGGTGCGGACCGTTCAGGATCAGGACCCGTTTCCCTGCGGGAGGTTGGATTGTTAAAGCCTGCAGACGTCGCAGGAGAGAAGCTGCTGGGTGAGAAGCTGACCTGGGGCGGGGATGACCGTCTCCAGGTGGTTCTGGTCCAGTTTCAGTTTGTCCCCGGAGTCGATCATTTTCACCACGGCGCCGTATCTGTCCCGGACCTCCTGGAGACGGGGGACATCAATGGGTTCAGTAGCGGCCGGACACGACAACACCGAGGTCTAAACCTACAGCCGTTACCATGACGACTGCCTTCTTCTTGTGGTACTTCTCGCCCAGCTTCTTGGTGATGATCTTCACCACGATGTCGGGCTGCAACCAGTAGTCGGTTCTGGACGCCCAGGACTGCTTCTTCTTCTTCTTCTCCTCCATCTGCAGACAGCGGGATCACAACCTGATCAGAACCTGATCTGAATATTCAGATGAATCCAAACAAACAATCAGAACCTCAATGATCTCCTCCAGAGCCGATTTCTTCTTCTTCTCCGATCTGGACTCGGAACCTGAGGACGTTTCTTTCCGTTTGACGGAGGATGCTGCTACCGTCAGGGCGCTCGCTCCCAGAGCCGAGCTGGAAGAGGACAGAGAGACCCGGTTAGGGACAGGAAGGACGCAACCCTGGCGGCTGTGGTGGGGGTCAGAACCTGGACTTGGACGAGCCGGCCACAGGAACGCTCAGGTTGAAAGCGACTGGAAGAGAAAGCATGAAGAGGTCAGGTTCTTCCTGAGGCCCGGTCCACAGTGAAGAGGAAAACCCACCAACCTTTTTCTTCCTCACTCTCCCGTTTGAGTTCTGTGTAAACGGGCTCGGTCTGCAGAGAAGGACAGAGACGTCAACCTCACGGCTTTAGTGCTACTCGTGCGGCCGGGCCCCGTCGGGTCAGAACTCACGTCTGGTGCCTTGCCGCCCTGGCCTCTTCGGACCTGCTCCTCGATGAATCTGGCGCTCCTCTCCTCGTCGTCCATTTCTTGCTTCTTCTTCCTTGCCTGCTCCTCCTGGCGCCGGATGGTTTCCGGGTCGCGGTCGATGTACTGGATGTACCAACCTTTGGGGGTCTCGTCTACTTTACACAAACCTGGCGATGACAGAACCGAACCTCAATGCGCCGTCCCAGAACACGCCACATTGTGGTATGAATCACTGCTGGTCTGAATTACTGGGAACACTGGCTGCCTGTGCATCTGAACCTTACCTGGAACGGAGAGACGGAGCCGCTGTTCTGTCAGACCAGCATACCAAAAGTCAATATGTAAACGCAAGACGTCAGATTTGCTTTTATCCCTTTAGTTTTGAACGAAAAATACACTTTAAACCACCTCAAACGTCAGATCGCCATACGTTTCAAAAAACACACAGAAGTAAGTAATTAAATCGTTTTTGTGCATGACTAAAGGGATACACGCCTGTTGAGATAGTTTAATTAAAGTTGTAGGGTAGCGGCTGCTGCGACTGTTGCATTTCCGAATTCTCCCGAGTGACGCACGACTTTACACAAGTGAATAAAGTGAATGTGATTGGTCGATTATCAAGGGGGCGGGATTGATTAGCATCTTGCTAACCAGTTAGCAACTTAGTGCTAGTGTATGAAGGTAGATTTGTTTCTTTATAATTCAATCAAAAAAAGGTTGCAATTAAAAAAATCTTCACTTAAATGAAAAAAGTATTTGAATGCAAAAATTTATTTGAGACTCCAAAAAATCAATTTGAACACTGCTTTTCTTTGATTGAAAATGTTTTATTTGATAGAAGTGCAGTCTTTTATTGTTTGAAGCAACTTTTTTAATTGAAGTAACCTTGTTTTTTGAATGGACCATATAATGGGTAGGACTTTTGTGTCTTTATTATTCAACCAAAAAAAAAGTTGCTTCAAACAAACAAACAACAGAATCAATAAAAAAAGAAACTTCAATGAAAAGATAACCGTTTTCAATCATAGAAAATAGTTTTTGTATGCAAATAAAATATTTGAGACTCAAAAAATTGCATTTGAACACTTTTTTTTATTGTGGAAAATGTTCTCTTTGGTTAAAAAAAAAATAAATCAAAGAAAAAACTGTGTGAATGCAAAAAAATAAAAACCCCATAAATATTTTTTTAAGTGAAAAAAAAAATGAAGTTCAAATGGTTTTATTTGAATAAAAAAATTTTTTGAAGTGCAAAAAGTTTTGAAGTTCATATTTTTTTTATTTAATAATTTTGACCCCCCCCCCCCCCCCCCCCCCCCCCAACAGATTTTAGGACTAATAAAGAATACATTTATAAACATGTTTAAACCAGAATGATTTCAAATTAAAGTATAACTTCCCTATGACTTTAAATAAAGGAATAAAATAAAACCAAATGTACTGTGGTGTGTGTTTTCATGGGGTCACAGAAAAGCATGAAATAAAAAAACAGGGCAGGGGATTCAAATATATTTAGAGATCTGCATGAAGTGACATTTCTATTCAATTAGGTTCAATTAAAATCTACATATTTTTGACTTAATTTCAGTTAAAATTACTGTTTTCTATCAAATCTGAATTAGAGCACAAGAGAAAACTGATCAATTCAGCTGTAAAACTCACCGACCTTGTGAGCAACTGCTGCATTGGTTGAACCACTAATGAAGCAACTCACCAGAATGTAAAAAAAAAAAAAAAAAAAACCTTTAGCAGAAACCTGGGATCTCAATCCCACTGAAGCTATCACCTTATTGTGTTTAAATTATTAATAAAACAGAATCTGTAAAGAAGAAAATGAAATAGATCCAAAGGATCAGTAACCACGTCTGTTCCAGCGCATGTCATCATTATATACCAGAGCTTTGGTAGAGGGGCCAGGACATCTACAGGGGCACTGGCCCCCGTTGAGCCCTGCCTAGATCCACCCATGGATAAATGGGTACTGATTAAGGGTATGCTGGTCTGACGGGGTATGGTCATCTGACAGAACAGCAGAACCTGAGGAGGTGCAGCCACGGTTACCTTCTCTGCCGAGCCACTTGGTGAAGTCGGTGAGGGTCTCCCACTGGGTGGAGTTCATGTGGATGTGCTCTCTGTGGCTGATGTATTCATTATAGACGATGTTGTTGTGGACCCTCTTGGTTCCTGGAAACCAGAGCAACAATCAGAACCAGAACTTCTCCATCTGTGGACCAGCCGTCATCTGCTACCTTCTCACCAAAGCGTCTCCTGAGCAGCTCCAAGAACTCGCTTTTGAACTCACTGTGGAGAAACACAACGATTCTCAGACTCTGTGCCCAGGAACTAGGCTGCGTTACCATGGAGATGGACTCACTTGGAGAAGAAGTCCATGAACTTGGTGGGGTTCTCCGAGGCCAGCAGAAGCTGCCTCTGGTGGGACTCGGACATGCAGTGACACTTGAAGCCATTCTGTCTCACAAACGGAAAGTTCGGGTTTATTATGCATCAAGGAGCCGCAGCGTTCCGTGAACGCACCACAGACACAATCTCACCTCATCTCGACATTGTTTCTGGCACATCTGGCAGTACCAGCGCAGCTTCTGCAGACCTTTGGACTTGATACGGTTGCTGATCGCCTTAGGGGACAAAAAATCCGCTTTTCCCATCACGACCACCTTCAAAAACGAAAAGAAACAGACTTTAGACTGCCGAAAAGAAAACAACAGCTCTACGATACAGGAAACAAGCCGCCATTAAATCTCGAAGAACCCAAGTCTCGCGATATATGAAATGCTGCGTTCACTAGCTCCGGATCTTACATTTAATTTCTATTAGCGTCGAAAACAGCAATAATAGTATCAAATTATTCAAAAGAATAAAAAAGCAATAATAATATTTCTTTTCTGATGGAAACCCCCAGGAAAAAAAAATCTGTTTTATCATTTTGGGGATAATTTATATATTGGCTTACTCCAAATCATAGGCGTTTGAGCTAGTTTACTTATTAACCCAGGACACTCATTCATCTATCCTTTGCATTGCAGCTATTTCATTTCACCCAAATGAAAAATGGAGAACAGAGAAGCAGATCATGGTTTGTCTACAGTGAAAAGAAGGACTGGGTTATTTACTTTTAGGAAACACGGGAAGGAGCAATCAGCTAAGTGAGCTTAGTGCTTGGAAAAAATCTTTCACTCCTTTAGAGACAGCATGAAAAGTTAGCTGAGTACAAAACATAGAGAGGAAAACAAGAAAAGGGAAAAGAAGAGAGGGACAAAACCTAGAACAAACAATGGATGTCTAATCTATTAACATTTCTCTATCTGTATAATGGGTCTGTTTTATCTGTTTTGTCTTCTCAATTCTGAGTGCCCCCTGCCTGTCTTTTCCTAGGGCCCCAAATTTCCTAAATCCGCCCCTGCTCACAGCCCAGCAACATTACAGCCAAAAGATCAAATTAAAAGCAAGCGCACTATAAATGGCACAAACAATCACATTAGGATTCGTCCAAATAATGATAAAAGTTTGCCCTTGTTCATTGTTGATTCAGACACTCAGCGAGCCCAAATATACAATGAACTTTATAAATTACTATTTGGTTAAATTTGGTGAAGAACAGGATGTTGCTAGACACAAAGCTAGATTAGAAAACCATCTAAAAATGTAAGACAACTGAAGAGACTTAATGTCAGTGTAAATTGGACTGTTGTTTATAAGCATTTAGTGTATCATTTATTCTTTTTTTTTCTTAATTTACTGACGCATTTCAGCATAAAATATAATGTCAATAAGTATTTCAGTGTTTGACTTTCCCACCAGCGCCCAAAGCTGTTCAGCGTTGAAGCCTATTTTACCAACATTTTTAACTGTCCCTGAAGGCAGCGTCAGTCCGTCCCTCATATCGCCGCCTCTCTTTGCGCATGCGCAGTCCTGCGTGTCTGACCTTCATCGCGGTGAAGATGTTCTCCAGGAGCAGCGCGTTGGTCTTCTCCCCACTATGGTAAACTCCTTATACCCCATAAACCATTGAATCCTCCCCGCTGTGTGAGCAGCTAATGCGGACATGAGACCGGAGTCAGTCCGGCTGTCTGAGCGCTGAACGCGGAGTTATTGAGCGGAAGGACGCGCTAACGAGCAGGCCGCAGCTAATGAATGACAGCAGCCTGCTTCCATGCTAATGCTAACAGAGCTCTGAGGTTTCAAAGCTAAACGGCGACCTAAATCACTGTTAAGACCAGCTAGTGTTTATTGTGATGTTCTCAATGCTAACAGTGCTAACAGTAACCTTCTCCTGCTAATTGTTTCCACAGTGGGCAGGTCAGGAACATGGCTACCCTGAAGGACAGTAAGTAGCCTCAGCGCAGCAAAGCGCCTCTATTTCTTATTAAATCCGTTAACTTGTTTAGACAGACTTAACTGGTCTGTACCGGTTATTGAAATGTCCATAATGTTTTATAAATGAAAGTGCATATATCTACCGCTGCTTCTGGGGTTAGTATAGATCTATAGAAAGCAGATATTCCTCCTTTTTCATGTTGAAGCCATTTTTTTCCCGTTCAACGTGTTAAATGCATTAAATCATGTTTCAAATAGTTTCTGCTTGGAGGTTTTACTAAAGATGGAAAAAAAGTTTTCTCTGTGAAGGTTTGATTGAGTTACATTAATTGCTGCAAAACCTAAGTAGTAGCTGTGCTGCTTATTATTATTATTATTATTATTATAAGTAAATCACTTTACTTCACCAGATCATCCAGTCAGATTGATTTAAAGTTTTCTATCTAAGGAAAACCAGTTGATTGCATCAACTTGCAATCCCTCACACTAAGGATGCTTGTAGCGACAGTGGAGAGGAAAAACCCTTTTAACAGGAAGAAATCTCCAGCAGAACCAGGCTCAGTGTGAGCGGCCATCTGCTGAGGCCGACTGGGGTTAAAGGAGACAGAAGCAGACATAGAAAAAGAAGCATAGATACAAAAGGCATCTGTTAAAGGCGGCCCCGTACAGGGAACAGCCAAGCAGATGAGATCTGAGCCAGCTCCCATGTCAGAGGATGAAGAGAGCACATCCAGTTAGTCACAGTCAGAGAAACAGGACTACACTGGAAAACAGGCCGATCTCCAACATCTATAAGCAAGGGTGTTGATGGCAGCAGCACAGCTGATATTTCTCTCCAGGATGGAGTCACAGCCAAACAGGAACAGACCAGATGAAGCTACTATGAGAAAAAGCAGAGAGAGCAGAACGTTAGAGATTGAACTAACAGATTATGCAGAGTGGGAGAATAGAGATAGAATGAAGCAGAATGATGAAAAAGGGGTCCCTATGTCCTCCAGCAGTCTAAGCCTATAGCAGCATAACTATAGAGATAGCTCAGGATAACCTGAGCCACTCTAACTATAAGCTTTATCAAAAAGGAAAGTTTTAAGCCTAGCCTTAAAAGTAGACAGGGTGTCTGCCTCACGGACTAAAACTGGTAGTTGGTTCCACAGGAGAGGAGCCTGATAACTAAAAGATCTGCCTCCCATTCTACTTTTAGAAATTCTAGGAACCACTAGTAAACCTGCAGATTGAGAGCGAAGTGCTCTGTTAGGAACATAAGGAACAATCAGATCTCTGATATAAGATGGAGCTTGGCCATTTAAGGCTTTATATGTGAGAAGGAGGATTTTAAATTCTATTCTAGATTTAAAAGGAAGCCAATGAAGAGAAGCCAGGATAGGAGAGATATGATCTGTTTTTAAAACCTCTAATCTCTTTCCAGTCACCATTCGGCTGAAGTCCATCAAGAACATCCAGAAAATCACCAAGTCCATGAAGATGGTGGCCGCTGCTAAATACGCTCGCGCTGAGAGGCAGCTGAAGCCGGCCCGAGTCTACGGCACCGGCGCTCTCGGTACGTCTGCTTTTAACCTCTGTTGAACCCAAACCGGTTCTGATTGATGCAGAACTTGGATCTGACCCCCCCCCCTTCCAGCTCTGTATGAGAAGGCCGACATCAAGGCCCCCGAGGAGAAGGCCACCAAGCATCTGATTGTGGGCGTCACTTCGGACCGCGGGCTCTGTGGTGCCATTCACTCTGGCGTGGCCAAGACCATCAAGAACGAGATCGCCGCCCTCAGCGGCGCCGGGAAGGAGGTGATGGTGATCAATGTGGGAGACAAGCTGAGGGGCCTGCTGTACAGGTAGGAGGAGCTCAGAGCGTTGGTTCTGTTGGATTTAGAGTCCGGTTGGTTTCGGTTCTATTGGGAACATTCTCTCTGTCGCCCATCAGAACCCACGGGAAGCACATCCTGCTGAACTGCAAGGAGGTCGGCCGCAAGCCGCCCAGCTTCGGGGACGCCTCCATCATCGCCGCCGAGCTGCTGAACTCTGGATACGAGTTCGACCAGGGCTCCATCATCTTCAACAGATTCAGGTACCGTGCCGTTTAAGGTCCGATTCTGCAGAGTGACCCGGCTCCAGGTGTAAACAGAACTTGTTCTCCTCACGCAGGTCCGTTATCTCCTATAAGACGGACCATAAGCCGGTGTTTTCCATCGACACGGTGGCGTCCTCAGGTACCAGCTGACGTTCTACTGATCCCATGGAACCCTGACGACCAGAGGTTCTGATTCTGTTGCTTTTCCTGACAGAGAACATGGGGATCTACGATGACATCGACGCCGACGTTCTGAGGAACTACCAGGAGTTTGCTTTGGTGAACGTCCTCTACCTGGCCCTCAAGGAGTCGTCCACCAGCGAGCAGAGCGCCAGGATGACGGCCATGGACAACGCCAGCAAGAACGCCTGTAAGAACCAGTGTAGATTTACCTGCGCTGTTCGCTCCAAAGGATTGAACTGAGGCCTTAGTCATCTATCCTGTGGAGGAGCTTTAGGAGGTCAGGGTGAAAGGTCAGCTTCAGCAGGCGGAAAATAATCACCAAACCTTTAAACTAGACCATTATGTTCTAATACAGCGGTCTGCTACCTGCAGCTCCAGAGCCACACTATCTGCAACTGCTCTGAGAAGTGGTTTCAAATAATATCAAGAACTAAATAATGTACTAAAAGAACTACCGTAATATTCAGACTATAAGCCGCAGGTTTTTTATGTTTAATTACCATATTAGGGCTGCAACAACGAATCGATAAAATCGATAAAAATCGACTTTTAAAAGCGTTGGCAACGAATTTCATCATCGATTAGTTGTGTCGCGCGATTATTGCGTCATCCGCCGCGCCGTCATCACTGCCTCTTGACTGAAAGAGGAAGGAAAAAAATATGGCAGAGCGAGTCAGCGCTGCAGGTGCAGTGTTGCCTACTCAGCGACTTTTCAGACCCCTCCAGCGACTATTTTTCAAAAAGGCGACTAGCGACAAATCTGGCGACTTTTTTCGGTTTCACTGGCGGCTTTTGGAGACTCTTACGTGAAAGCATGCATCGTTCCTACTCTGCCGTGGGGCGCCTCCCCCATCCCAACCGCGTTTTCCCGCAGGAGTCCCTCTCAGTCAGAGCCTCAGCGTCCAGACTGCAAATGAAGCGTGCAAGCGCCGGGATTGACGGCGCAAATTGATCACAATAATTAAAATAGCCTGCGCTTTGTAAAGCGAAAAAAGTGATAACATGCAACTTTTTTCAAAAGAAATTAACATGGCACGGAACCACCATGTTTGTTTGGTTTTAAAGTGGGGAAACGTAACGTTAGTTTCTCAGGTAGCTCATCTGATGCTTTCCTTACCTTGTTAGTAGGTTACAGACAGTGAGAAGGTTGGCTACTTATTTTACTTTTAATTTCATTTGAATTAGCTTAAGCAGCGTTTATATTTTCTTTATAAATAAATTAACTTGCAAATTATGAGGGCAAGGCTTTTAAAGTTTAAATCTTCTGGCAAAGATAAAGTAAAAAAGATCCTGCAATTTATGGAAGTAAAGCAGAATAAAATCCAGCAAGATCAGTAATATGTCAATTAATTATCTGCCACATTCCCATGTAAATATCTGTCTTTGGAGGATGTGTTTTTTAGCACCCCTAGTTCTCTCATTTTTATTCCAAATACAATTTATAATTTGAATCACAGGGCTATTTTTATCTCTATGGTTCAGTATTTTCTCAAGTAGCAACTTTAACTGCTGTACTTTCCTGTCTTAAAAGGCAGAACTCTTCTAGTCTAAAAAAAACTCATTTGTTGAAATGGGGGGACCTATTGTTTGAACCCCTTAGGGGCTTTTAAAAACAAAAATGTCTTTTTTTGCGCTTTATGAAACAAAGTAGCCTATATTTTGTGGATGTACAGCTACATTTCTCATGTAAGTTTGCGTAGTTTTAACACAAACATTTATTTTTCATATTGCACCAGTACAGTTAATGAGCAACCTGTACTTGTGTGCTTGTTTGTTCTGTCTAAAATGTTTATTTTGGAATAAAGAGGTTAATATAAAAAATATTTTTTGTCCGATTCATCGATTAATCGAAAAAATAATCGTCCGATTCATCGATTTTTAAAATAATCGTTAGTTGCAGCCCTATACCATATGGTTCGTGCACAGAGAGGATTGTCGGGAAAGAGGCAACTGTTTGGGGAAGCTTCTATTTATTAACATTTCAACTCAATTGAATTGAGACCATTCTTCCTGCTAGCGTCTCCAACGTCTCACCATTGACTCGTTGATTCCAAGGTTACGTGCAGCAGTTCTATTTCCTTCGTTTACTGCCAAATTGACTTCCTGTACTTAAAAGCTGCATCATATGCATTTCAACGTTTTTTTATTATAATGAGGGTGTCACACAACCTGTCTTGCGCTCGCAATGTCAGTCTTTCTCGGAGTCTGCTTCCCCGCATTCCCGCGCAATCGGCTACTTGTGTGTTGAAGCAAATGTGACGTCAACATGGTGGATGGTAAAATCCATAGATTTAGGTACCGTATTACCCTAGTGGCTGTTAGCTGTAAAAGTCCATAGATAAGCCACATTGTTATATAAGCTGCAAGGTCGAAAAATGGGGAAATAGTCATGGCTTTTAGTCCGAAAATTACGGTAATACCTTTCTTAGACACTTTTGTGTTTTTTATTAAAAAAAAAAAACAGGAAAGCACCGGAAATATACTTTTAGGTCAATTTTTTCCATAATTAGCTTGAAAACTAGGTGTTTTATTATTATTTTTATATCAAATAATACCCTACAGAAAAAACTCCATGCTTCAGTTTTATGAATTGTTTTGTTTTTCCTTATTTATAAAGCAAAAAATTACAAATAATCTCTTGGTTGTTTAAAATGGCAACAAATTTCTTATGCAGATATTTAACAAAAATAATTGTTTTTATTAAAAAAATCAGATGATATTTTGCGGCTCTAAATAAGTTTTACTGAGCTCGACTCGGCGCAAAATGGCTCTTTGGATATGAAAGGTTGCAGACCCCCGATCTAACAGAACCAGTGGACCCAAACCAGGAATCCGCCTGCTTCTGAGGTAGAAACGTATCCGACAAAATAAATGCCCCCCAACATAAAGCTGAACAATCACAGATTTATATAAAAGGAGAATAAAGCACTTTTATTCAGAAAACAAGTCAACATCTGGAATTAATGTGGAGGTTCTGTAGAAACACATTCAGGGCTGAGAGTAGCCTGACATCCTGTCTGAATACCTCGAATCTAAACTTCTAGATCCCGCTCCTCCTTCCTCGGATCCACAGTAGATCTCCATCCAGGGTAGGAAGGAGCTCCAGACTGCCAAGCTGAATCTAAACGGCTTTCAGCCTCACAGACATCGTTATTGGGAGGAAATAATCTTGGATGATGGTAGTGATGATTAATGAGGCGTCAAAATGCATCGATACCGTCTCACAGAATACTGACACCTGCTGGTCATTTAAAGACACTACAGGCAGCTTATTTGACAGATTAAACTTTCTTGATTTGATAACCTAATACAATGAATTCATTTAAGTTATTGTAGGTTATATTGTATTATTTCATATCTGTTAAATCTGTTCAATTTTTAGAACCAGCCAATGAATAATGTAAATATATATCATAATGTGAAAAATTAGGATTTTAACAACACTTTATTTACACAATTTAAACAAAAGAATCAGTTATTGATGTAAAACAGTCAGTTAAAAATCCCTATTAAGGTAAAACAAGCGTCAGCTAAAAATCATTAAAAAAGGAGCTTGTTAAATTGTAGTTCTCCTTCATCTGACGCAGCATTTAAAATGTTGTTTAAACCCACAGCTGAATAAGATCCTCCATGTTCTGTGTGTCTGTGTGGAAGTAAAGCCTTATTCTGGCTTTAATGTTGCACTTCCACTGAGCCACGGCATCAAGTTGAGCTCCCTCCTGCAGTTTGTCTCTGCGGAGCAGGAAACGGCCATATTTGCTTCAATGATTAAAAAAGGTAAAAGTCGGGCCTTTGGCTTAGTGTTCCTATTCTCGCAAACTTCTCCTATAAAAAGAGCTTTTTTAAAACTCATCCCAAAAAGACTGAAAACACTAATTAAACGGCTAAAAATTGTCTTTAGTCTTGTGCATTCCATAAAAATGTGGAAAACATTTCCGCAGAAAGGACACTGGTTTAAAACACTGATTAATAATCCATAAGGAGGCTCGTATAAAGTCCTCTACTGTGGAGCTTTTTTCTGAAGATTTTCTGTCCAGTTGCAAACCGGCCGGTTCTGAAGATCTCTTTGGTTTGTTGTTTTAGTGCAGCTGTGGTAAAGAGCTTTCTGCTCCATATTCAATAAAACCATTTAGGGAAAATGTGAATGAAGATGCTTGGGGACTAGGATTTTGAATCATATTTTTAAAATGAAAATGAAGTAAAAAAAAACAACTAAATAAACTAAGAATTTAAATTATCATTCAGATAAGCTGAAGGTTCCTATTACTTTTATGCTGCTTCAAAATTATTGATAATTTTAATGCTGAACCGTAAAAGACGAGACATTTTTTTAGCATATCATGTTGATTCGTTATTAAACTGTTTAGTGAGTCCGTCATTTAGAAACGATTCCTGTATCGGTCACATGACTTTCTGGAAATGGTGCACACCGATAGTGTTTTGCTCTGTGGGCTCCATGCATGCACCGACGCATTGGTATTTAATGAACCCATCACTAGTAGCCAGATTAGGACTACAGCCTTCAGGGAAGGAACTACAACAACCAAAGTTCCCCTGATGCGCTAAAGGTGCGAACACCAGCCCCAGCCCCACAGAGAGAACGGAGGAAATGATGGAAACTGAGCTTTTAACAAAGGATTATGGGAAAGCTGCCAGCTGCAGATTGGAACCTAGGCTGAAGGAAGTATGATAGGAAGCACCCTAGCTCCTAGCTCCTAAGTTCA
Source organism: Cyprinodon tularosa (assembly GCF_016077235.1). NCBI lineage: Eukaryota > Metazoa > Chordata > Actinopteri > Cyprinodontiformes > Cyprinodontidae > Cyprinodon > Cyprinodon tularosa. The sequence continues at coordinate 66,285 of NW_024038072.1, forward strand.
GACCTCTGAACTTCCTCCGTGGCTCAAGTGTCATCACTAAAGACGTTTGAATCAAGACTTAAGCTTGACCTTTGACATTTTCCTGCTAAAAAGGTTGGAATGTTGTTAGTCCAGCAGGGGGCAGCAGAGCCACAGTAAAAGTTCCTTCTTATGTTTACATCCTGGATGTTTTATCTTCATGTTTCTGGAACTTTAGAAAACTTAGATTTTCTCAAAGTTCAAAAGAGAAACGGATCAAAATGATAGAGAACCTGCAAAGAACTGGTTTCCTGAGCAGAATGAAGGCCCAGACTAAAGCATTAGAGGCTCTTATTGTGAAGGTCTGATTTAGTTGGGGCTGTACCGGTGCACTTTGGAACCTACTGGAACAGGAGAACTTGTATTTGGATCCGGTTTATGGGCTGGAACGGATCTCCTGATGTTTTCTCACTTTTGATTCTTTTGTTTCCTTCAGCTGAGATAATCGACAAGCTGACCCTGACCTTCAACCGTACCAGACAGGCCGTCATCACCAAGGAGCTCATCGAGATCATCTCTGGAGCTGCCGCCCTGTGAGTTCTTCATTACCCCCCCCCCCCCCTCTCTCCTCCTCCTCCCTCAATGTTTTTAACGTCCCCTCTATGCTGACTGACTCTCTGCTCCTCCTCCTCTGCTGAGCTCAGGGAGTGAGTCTGGTCCTCAGGAGGTAACATGTTAGAGTAGTGGGCTGTTAGGACCAGAGCTAGGACGCAGTAGGTGCTCTCAGCTCTAGCCATGTTCTCACGGGTTCCCTTCTTCTCTCTCTGCAGATAAAACGGACCAGACCGTCGCTTCTGTACTCATGGTTCTTCAAAGTCCTGCAGAGCAGCTGTTTGTGTCTGATGAAGATCTGTGCTTCTGTTTGTAAAATATATGGAGAAAATAAAATTCCAACAGCGAATGTTGTCTGTCCTTCTGTTTCCACAATAAAAGCAGACAAATTTCACAACTTCAGCAGCTCCTTTGGTTCCTCTCTTTCATTACTGAACCAACCAAGTAATCCAGGTGTCTGACATCAGTAACCATGACAACAAGGACTAGAAACACCTGGATAAGTCAGTCTGTCCACTAATGAAAGGTGGAAACAAAGGAGCTGCTGAAGTTCAGGAAATAGTGGAGCTTCTCTTCATTTATGAAGCTAATAAATGAGCTAAAACGAGTAGAGCTGCTCAGAGGTAGAGCTAGGGCGCTCAGAGCTGCTGATGTCTGCAGGCTCCATGTTCAGCATCTAATCCACGTTACTCTGCATTTAGCAGGAAGATCTAGAAGTTTTATTTCGTTGGAAATGGGCAACAAATATCCAGTATATTAACTAAAGAACAGACTGAGAACCTTTAACGGAGATATATTTTAAAATAACTTAATTTGTTGCCCTGCAAAAACAATCTAAAATTAAGTAAAAATGTCTTAAATTAGGTGTATTTACCCTTAATTTGAGCAGGTAAATAAGATAGTTTGCCAATGGAATGAGTATTTTTACACTTAAATTAAGTTAATCAGATAACATGCACTTGAAATAAGACAATGCAATTGATTTTTTTTATTTCAAATGTAAATTGTCTTGTTCCATTGGCAAAATCTCTCATTTATCTCCTCAAATCAGGATAAAATGCACTTATTTGAAGAAAAAATTACTTATTTAGATTTACATTGTTTGCTGTGTGCTTTATAACTTGAGAAACCTACAAGACTTTATTGATTTAAATCAATTATTTAAATGTAGCTGAGCTACATCATTCATTAAAGAGGTGTGAAGTTAGGCCACCACTAGGGGAGTGAATACTTTTTATCCAGTAATGGGTGTGGTTCATAGACGGTTTTTTTTCCCGTCCACCAGGGGGCGGCATCTGACAAGAAATCAGACCTTTTTAAACTGAAGTCCAGCTAAAATGAAGCTAATGTGACAGATATGGCTCTAAAATCTGCTGTGATCCCTTGTAGTCCAGACCCTGCGGGTTCCTGCAGACTGTAAATGAAATGTTTTGCTGCACAGACACCAGCAGACGGGGTGTGTTTATTATCGCCGGTGTGTGTGCGTACGTGTCCTGCAGACCTTGTTTGTCTTTTGTGTTTGAGCTTGTTATTGTTTACTCCTGAGGGGCGTCGGGAGCGATTCTATCTGAACACTGAAATTACAGCGATGCCAGACAGTGATAAATGCAGGCAGAGCGCGGGCCCCCCCTCACCAGTCGGTGGTGAGGCCCTGCAATGATGGTGGGAGGGCAAGGCATGTCTCTGTTAGAGAAGTTTGCCTTGTTCCTCCTTCCAGCAGAAGGTTTCCACTGAGGATCACCTTCTGCTTCACAGCAGGAGGACGAGGTTCTGAGCCCGTCCAGAACTGGATCTACACACTATTCTATTCACACCAGATGTTGGTTCCAAGTCCAGAGAGTCCACGGTTGAGAAAAGGCACAGCAAATAGTTGGGAAATGATGTGAAATTCCTGATGTTGAGTAACAGGAAGAGAAGTAATTGACTCCAATTTACCCTGAGCTCTGTGGAGGAGCTGAATTTGAAGGTGAATTGGACCTCCTCTGCAGCTGGATCTTCAGCTCTCTCTAGGTCTGTCCAGTTCAATCTGATGGATGAAGCTCCCTGTGATTGCTCATAGGCTCCTGGGCAGTATCTGATCATGACAAAGGGCATTATTTCTAGGACCAGAATGTTCACCAACTTTAAACAGAGGGGGTGAACTCAGACCTCAAATTTCAAAAACCTACAATGCAGCCATAGAGTTGTTCCTTTCAGAGGCATAGACAGGTATGGGGCATTACAGGCTAACAAAAGAAGCCAAATGACCCCCTTTCCTAAAGGGTGGACAGTTCGTCCGTTTCAATTTGCAGGTGTTCTAAACAAAAACATTTCTGACATTTTGACTTGAAAATATTCCTGGATGGGAAGCGAAACGTCTTCAGACTTGAAAATAAAGTCCAGTGGATTGACTCTTTGTGAGGAGAGACGCTGGTTTAAGGTGAAATTACGTCTTTCCAGTTGCAGATCTGTCCTGGAAGGAGGGCTCAGATTGGCGTTTGTATAACTTCTTGCTTTTCTCCATCATGAAAGCTTCTAGTGAAACCTTAGAAAGAACCAATGTTGGGACTAAAGCAGCTAATCAGAAATGGAGTGGGTCCATACAGGGGTTAAGCTGCCCTCTACTCAACATCTCAGTCTGGAGACACTCCTCCACTGAAAACCCTGCTTAAAGGAAAAGTCCGGTCAGCAAGGAATGATCAATGGATCATTATCTATACCTAAAACCAATGCATTTGCATTGATTTAATGAATTTAGCATTAATCAGTAAAAAAATAAAAACAATGATTTTTGTTGCCATAACTGAATCTGGGAGCGGCCATTTTTGTCCAAATATAGTAACACCTCCTGACATCTTCTGGCAGTGACGTCACGGTGCGGTGAGCTTCAACATCAGCATGGTCAACTAGTTATTTCACCTTTCCTATTCCTGATCCTCCACGGACGGGTTCATCGTTGGATTGCTAACTTAAGAAGAGGGAGGATTTGCCATCGAACTTCTGGCCAGAGAAAAAACCCGTAATATGTAGCCAACATTTGGAAGAAGAATGTTTTCAAGATGACTTGGATAATATTCCATTCAATTCAGTTAATTTCTAAAGCGCCAATTCACAACATGTCATCTCAAGGCACTTTCCAGTTCACCAGATCATAAAGTCAACTTTATTCAGAGTTTTCTATCTGAGGAAAACCAGTTGACTGCATCGGCTCATTGACTCAAAGGCAATCCCTCACACTAAGCATGCTTGTAGCGACAGTGGAGAGGAAAAACTCCCTTTGAACAGGAAGAAACCTCCAGCAGAACCAGGCTCAGTGTGAGCGGCCATCTGCTGAGGACGACTTGGGTTCAAGGAGACGGAAGTGGAGAAACAAAAAGCAGCTGTAAAAGGCGGCCCCGTCCAGGAAACACACAGCCAGGCAGACGTGCTCCGAGCCAGCTCCCATGTCAGAGGATGAAGAGAGAATGTCCAGTTAGTCACAGTCAGAGAAACAGGACTACACTGAAAAACAGGCCAATCTCCATCATCTATAAACAAAGGTGTTGATGGCAGCAGCACAGCTGATATTTCTCTCCAGGACGGAGTCACAGCCAAACAGGAACAGACCAGATGAAGCAACTATGGATAATTGGCGCATTGTGACAAATACCAGATACAGCACTGGGACTTGATCAACAGCCGATAGCTGTAATGTTCTATGACAAAAATGCCTTGGACGTGCAGGTGGCACAGTGGTTAGCGCGCACGGCCCATGTAATTAGTCCTTGATGGGGCCGACCCGGGTTTGTATCCGCACTGTGGCCCTTTGCTACATGTCTCTCTCCTGGCCCAGGCCTACTGTTGAAAAAACTAGCCACTAGTGCCGTTAAAAACCTAAAGAAAAACATTGATATCTCCAGTAAAGCAAATTAAATATGAACATTAATCTTAATTAAAAACACTTTTCATTTATTGAACAGTATGTAATAATTTCATATTTAAAGCATTTTCAGAATTCTGAATATGACCAGACTTTAATGGTATAGTGTAGGATTTTTGCAGGTTTTTATAAAACCTGCCCTCTCCACGTAAAAAAAAAAGAAAAAAAGAATGCAAATGCAAAACCCTGTACCCACTCCAGAGAGGGAACCTATATATATATAACAAGTGCGAGAGTGTGCACGAGCCCATTTCTCCTTGTGCACGTTTAAAAGTTGCTTTTTGCATCACTCTCAAGCATACAAGCTTATTTTCACATAAGAAGATTTGCAATTTTCCACTATGCCAGACTCACCACCTTCCGTAAACATATCACCAGAATGATTGACAGTTAGGAGGACCACTTATTTTAATGATCCACCCAGACAAAGAACATCCTCCACTATACCTTTAAAGTTTCAATAGACATCCTGATGTTTGCCGACTCAGGAAAATGTGCTGCCCTAGTTCTGCCTTTGACACAGTTGACACGTCTTGGTCAGATCACCATAAACTTCAAAAAACCAAAAAGTAAGTAATTAAATTGTTTTTTAATATATGACTAAAGTACGGAAGAGGATTAGGGCCACTGAAAAAAAAAAAAAAAACTAAACTGATTTTTAAATTTTATTTCAGTTTAACATGGGAAAAAAGTCAGAATTCTGACTTTATTCTCAGAATCCTGACTGAATTCTGACAATAAAAAAAAGTCAGAAGTTCTGAGAAAAAAGTCAGAATTCTGAGAAAAAAGTCAGAATTCTGACATTAAAGTCAGAATCCCTTCCGTACTAAAGGGATGCACACCCGTTGAGGTATTTTAAAAAATATTTTTCATACAAAACCAAAGGGATAAAGGTATTGACTATGGGCATGCTGGTCTATGTTCCAACTGTACAAAAGCATTCAAACTGATTTAGAAGTCTACTTTAAAGTAGCTTTAAATGCTCTGTCATAACTTGTCAAAACATAATTTCCAGTTTTGTTTTCTGATCGTCATGTTTCCACAGGAAGCAGAAGTTTGGACTTTCCCATCCTGTTTTATTCTACAGTTCTCCACAGATAATAACTCAGATTAATCATGTCCTGAGTTGCAGACAAACTACCAGTCAAAACTACAGTCAAACCATGAAAGGATAGGTGGACTGAACCATCTGAACCATCTGGCTTTCCTTTAGCTAAAGGCTCTTTGAAGACAAAACCTTAGATGAAGCACAGCTATATGGACTTATCCTCTCTGTCATGAAACGAGGACAGATGGACCCAGTGTTCAAGGAAAGACAGTCAGTAGGAAAGTTCAAAACGTTTATTAAATAAAACAAACTAAAGTGGAGCTGTGGATCGCAGGCACTGCAGGATGGGGCGTGGGGCACCGCCCAATCTCAGACACTCTAAGGAAAGTGACCACAATCATCTGACAGAAGATTATCTGAGTTGGTCACTTACCTGGTTTAACAGTCCAGACCAAGAATGTCCCCAAGTGCTGCAGTCCCAGAGGACATGCTGGAAGCCGATCCTGGTCAGGGATCCAGAACAGACAGAATCCAGGACAGGCAGGAACAGAATCAGGTGGCAGGATCCAGACTTCCAGGCATCCACAGGCTCCCAGGAGGTCTCAGAGTCTGACTGGGACCAGAAGCCTGACCAGGTGGTCACGCACAGGAGCAGACAGGATCAGGTGCAGACAGGCAGGCTCAGTGAAAGAGGGTAGCCGAGACAGGACATAGGAACCGGAACTTGAAGCAGGACTTTAAACTGGTCTCCTCCCAGGAGCCAGGCTTACTGGATAAAAACTGAACCTCCCCACATAATTAGCCAAAAACTCAGAGGACTCCGCGGGGGAGGAACAGTGGACAATCAGGAGACGACACAAAGACAAAAACCCTCTTCCCACTGGCTGCTAGGATCCAGGACATGAACCATGAACTAAAACTGAAACGACAGACTGACAGAAAGACAAGTAATGATCTGGCACTGAATGCTCAAGCTGAACTGAATATAAACCAGATGAAACAGGTGAGGGGAATAAATTGTAATTGAGGCTGGGAGGGAAAACGGCAGGTGAGAGGAATGACTAATTAGGGAGGAGCAAACAGGCCAGATCATGACACTCTCCCTCTGAAGTTAGTTGTTTTTTGAGAAATTTGTCAACAGGTTTAAACGCTGTCTCTCTGTTTCTGCATTGACGGTGTGCAGACATTAAAGAGAGTGAAGAAGCGCATGAAGATGTGCAAAGGTTGCGTTCAGGCTCCTCTCTGTATTAGCTTCACCTCGTTATCGTTATCGCCCTCCTTCATTGTGGAGTGGCAGGCAGAAAATGATTAGAGGACCAGGTGACAATGGAGGCAGAGCTCCCTGCCTTTACCAAGGGCAGCGCCGCCACTGCCTACAGCAGTGTCACACTCAGAGAGAAAAGAGACACAAAAGAGTTTAAAAATGTCTTCTTCAGGAGGACAGAATGGGGATTGTTCTCATCATCGGTCTGTGAGAACAATCCCCTGAGTCTGTGAGACGCTCCTCGTCGTCTCTGCTTTGCTCTCAGATCCAGGGATGCTGTTGGACATAAAGCCACTCTGGGTTCCAGGTTCGACATTTAAATAAGGACCTCAAAGGTGAAGGTGTCTTCCCCAAAAATCTGATTTAAATGTTTTAGATTGTTAAAAAAAAGAAGAAAAACTAACTTTTTTAATGCCAAGAAACCAAGAGCAAATAGAGACCAATTTACAGATGATGTCGGGGAAGTTAAACTTAAAGAAAGTGTCCGGTCACATTCAGAATTCAACCTTCTGAAAGTACTATAAATATAAAATTACATACTGTTCAATAAATGACAAGTGTTTTTAATTAAGAGTAACTTGAATGTGCTTTACTGCAAAGAACACTACTGCCACCTACTGGTTTGTGACGTCACGGTGCGGTATCGGCTGTCGATCAAGTCCCAGTGCTGTATCTGGTGTTTGTCACAACGCGCTATTATCCAAGTCATCTTGAAGACATCCTTCTTCCAAATGTTGGCTACATATTACGTGTTTTTTCTCTGGCAAGAAGTTCGATGGCAAATCCTCCCTCTTCAAGTTGGCAATCCAACGATCAACCCGTCCGTGGAGGATCAGGAATCAGAAAGGTGGAATAACTCTTTTCTTTTCACTTTTACCCGATGTATTCCAACATCCAGCTGCCATGCACGTGGGCATTGTCAGTTTCACTATAGCTCTGGTGAATTTCAATGGTGAAGCTCCTTAGGCTCGTGAGACCATCCTGATCTCGCGAGTTTTCAAGGTTTCACTCCCAGATTAGTGTGGAGACTCTCCGTTGAAGAAAATTTGGAGCCGTTCACCAAACGAACGTCCAATCAGCGTTGGCTTTGAGGCGGGTTGAGGTGTGACGCAACGAGAAGCGCCACAGTTCAGTCTAAAGAACATGGCGGCTTCAGCCGATGAAACTAGCGTTAGCGTGGCTATCGAGCGAGTTTTATCGGAATTACAGAGTATTTCAGCACTGAAAGAAGAGCAAAACACTGCTCTGGAGGCTTTTCTCAGAGGAAAAGATGTTTTTGCTCTTCTCCCGACTGGTTTCGGCAAGAGTTTGGGCTATCAATTGGCTCCTCTTCGTCGTCGCTCTGTTAGTACGTCATATGCTTCGTTGATCTGATTGGTTTATTTGGCCCGTCTATCACCAACATAGGACAATCAGCTAATCAGTATTTTCACCCCTTCCCAAAATTACTTCAACGGAGGGTTTCCAGATGGATATGTGGAGCAAACCCATCTGGCGGAGTCAGGTTAGAAGTCCTCTGGAAATCTTCAATAATTGTTGTTGATTGCAGATGTGTCTAGTAGTTCCCATTGATTTTGCTTGTAAAGCGGGGAGAATGGCTCTAGGTATAGATAATAATCCATTGATTATTCCTAGTCTGAAATGACTGTCAGTTCATGTGTCCTGAGGTTTGAATCCCTGGATCTGAATGTTAAACACAGCTTTAGACGTCTCTACACCAGTCTTCTCTCGTATGAATGAATCTTCAGCTGGATCATCAGAAGACATTTTGAACATTCTCCAAACTTTGTGCTTATGTTCTGTCAGAGTGGGTCTCTGCTGTTTGCAGTGTTTGTATCCCAGTTATTAGCGAGGTGCATGGCGCTGGTGACACCCAGCCGCTTTCTTGGCTTCCAGAGGAGGAGGAGATGTGACGAAGACAGGAAGTGAGGTGGAGGTTGTTTCCCACAGTGACACAGACTCTGATGTAGTAATGCCAGGGCATTATCTCATTCCTTTCCTCCTCCCTTCCCTCCTTATCTCAGTGCGTTCCCCTCCTTCCTTTTTCTTCCTCTCCTCCTCAGCCGACACAAAGCTATCTGCTCTCAAGACTTTTCTGACTATTTATGTCGGACAAGGTCAGGATCGTTTAAAGCGCTCAGCTTCTCTCAGCCCCAGCAGATGAGATAGCGTGGACAGAGGGAGGGAGAAAGGATCGATTTCCGTCGCCACGCAGATTTATTCCCCACCCTCCCTCTCAGTCCTCCCATGGAGCCAGAAGGAGGCCCTGGGCCGGCTCCTTGCTCATTCATCTCTTTAACATCAGCGGCATTTAAAGTACAGTAGCAGAACTTAAACTGGGCACTTTTCTTCTGTCCTCCCATCAATCCAGCGGTCTGCATGGGGGGGTGGGGTTGACGAATAAAGGCTGAAAACAGTGAGAGGCTTCAGACAGACCCAGTCTCTGATTGGACAGATCTGTTGTTCTGTACGATGAGCATACCCCATCAGACCAGCATACCCATAGTCAATAGGCATGCGGAAGACATCAGATTTGCATAGTCCCATTATCCCTTTAGTTTATCCCCATTTAGCCTTTTAGTTTTGTACAAAAATACATTTTAAACTACCTCAACGGGCATTTATACGGAAGAGGATTAGGATCACTGAAAAAAAAAAGTTAACTGATTTTTAAATTATATTTCAGTTTAGTATGGAAAAAAAAGTCAGAATTCTGACTTTAATCTCAGAATTCTGACTTTAATCTCAGAATTCTGACTTTAATCTCAGAATTCTGACTGTAATCTCAGAATTCTGACTTTAATCTCAGAATTCTGACTGTAATCTCAGAATTCTGACTTTAATCTCAGAATTCTGACTTTAATCTCAGAATTTTGGATCTTAATGTAGATGGGCACCATGAAGGAAGAGATGTGTATGGAATTCTGACTTTTTTCCCATACTGAACTGAAATAAAATTTTAAAATTAGTTACCTTTTTTTTCAGTGGCCCTAATCCTCTTCTGTACGTGTATCCCTTCAGTCATTTACGAAAATACAATTTAAGGTCATACGCTTTAAAAAACACCAAAAAGTAAGTATGTAAATAGTTTATTTTGTACGTGACCAAAGGGATACACGCCTATTGAGGTAGTTTAAAGTGTATTTTTCCTACAAAACTAAAGGGATTAATGGGTATTGACTGATCGACAGAACATCGTCTCTGAGTGTGTTTGGAGTTCTTGATTGTTTTGTCTGTTCCAGCATCCTCCTCGTTCTGGCGTTCTCTCTGTGATGAGCAAGACTTGGGTTATGCTGTTTCTGGCTGCAGAATAGATGGCTGAGCCAGGCCTGAGCAGCTGCATGTCACAGTCAGTTTCCTCCAGCAGTGATGCCTGTGGTTCTTAGTTGACTGACCGGTTCTGACCCCCCCGCTGCAACAGGATAGGTGGGTTAGGATGCCCCCGCCGTGTGTGTGCAGCATGAACGGCCTGAGCTCCGTGTCCTGCTGAGCCTGGTGGCCCCAGCTCTTTCCTGCCCAGACCAGCACGGGGAAGTGGTTTACTCCTTAGTAGTGGACGGCCTCAGTTTGCCAGTTTCCTTCTGAGCAATCTGATTTATTGCATCTCCAGAGTGATTTTAATGTTTCTTCCAATGCAGAAGAAAAGTTATGATTTCCAAGAACAGAGTCAGAAAAATCCAGGATCAGAAAGATGAACTTTGAGGTTCCTCACCAGGCTTGACCTTTCCACCTCATATGGCTGCCTTCATCTCAGACCTGATGATGAATTATTAAAAGACTTAAACATGGCGTCCATCTCCTCAACATATTCTGGTGTTTTATGTGCAGAAAAACTCATCAGTTTTTTTATTATGACATTCAGTTTTCCTGCTGGGCTTCTGTCCAAATTGTAGTTCCTGATCCTCCAGCTCCTTCTGTTCTTCATGATCCCCCTTCTCCTCCTCATGCTCCTCCTTCCTTAGGTCCACAATAGATCTCTTCTAAGGTAGGGAAGGAGCTACAGACTGCTGAGCTGAATCCAGACAGCCTTCAGCCTCACAGACGTCAATGAGAGACATGGGAAGTCATGTTAGTCAAATTAGGACTACAGCCTTCAGTGAAAGAACAACAACCAAAGTTCCCCAGATGTGTGGAATGTCTGAAGGTGAGAACATCAGCCTAAGTCCCACAGAGAGAACAGAGGAAACAATGGTGAACTGTGAGCTGGGCCTGTACGTCCTGTTAGCAAAGGATTATGGGAAACCTTATAGCTGCTAGTGGCAGACGGGAACATCAGGAAGCTGAAGGAACTATGATAGGAAGCATAACCTGATCATGGTTTTAGAGATTTGATGACTTCAGATGGACAGCGGGATTTTAGATGGACAGACAATCACTGAAACTTCCTCATCTGATAGAGAGCAGCTCATCACTGCCACCTTCAGGAAACCCTGCTGAAAGACAGAAGGTCAAGCTTTAGTTCACTACCCCCTGTTGCTGTGAAGTTCCTCAGGGTTTAATAGTTGGGCCTCTTCTTTTTATTGGTTTGGTTTCTGCTCAGAAAGAACATGGCATCTGCTTCCGCCACAATGGCTGCTGAATTATCAGCCTCTGGTCAGACATTTATGAGCCTTCTCACTATACCCGATCCGTCCCGAAAGCACGATCCGTACCATCCAGATATACATTCGGATCACCCTCGATTTTATTTTGTAAAACATACCTAAATTCCCTCCCCAAAAATATCAAGCATACTAAAATATATTGTGTTAAGGGTTAATAATGTATTTCCTGAGAAAATAAAAGCCTTAGAATACTTTCTGTTTTATCAGTCATCTCTGCCTGATTTGTGCCAGAAATGGAATCCTGCGCTTCTTCCTGGAGCTTTTTCGGCTTTGGATTTAAACATAAATCTAGTCTTTTTGAGTTTTTATGTTTTCCTTCATGTTAACATTACGGTATATAGTGCGTAATCTAAAGAAGGTAACAACTAAAATAGATTAAACAGATAAACATGGTTTAATCATATTTTGCCGGACTGCTCTGAAGAAAATGTAAAAAGCATCAAAATTGTCTCAAAAAAGTCATAAAACATTTTTTAAATGTGTGTATTAGCATTACTCAGTGATTTAAAGATAGAAATAATTAATTACTAATTATAGTACCATAATATCTGCTCTCTTCATCCTCTGACATGGGAGCTGGCCCAGAGCTCATCTGTATGGCTGTGTGTTTCCTGGATGTGTCCACCTGTGGAGCTGGTTGACAAGTTCCTTTTGTATCTCTGCTTATTTCTGTATCTCTGCTTCTGTCTCCTTGAACCCCAGTCGGCCTCAGCAGATGGCCGCTCACACTGAGTCTGGTTCTGCTGGAGGTTCTTCCTGTTAAAAGGGAGTTTTTCCTCTCCACTGTCGCTACAAGCATGCTTAGTGTGAGGGATTGCTGAAGAGTCAATAAGTCGATGCAATCAACTGGTTTTCCTTAGATAGAAAACTTTGAATCAATGTGACTGGATGATCTGGTGAACTGTAAAGTGCCTTGAGATGACATGTGTTGTGAATTGGTGCTATAGAAATAAACTGAATTGAATAATGATATTATTTATGGACATCCGGATGTATATGCTTCCATCATGGATCTGGTAAACAGTTAAATAAAAAGTCAGCAGCTGTGATTTCTGCAGTTATTTTATCATTAAATTTGCTTTTCTGAAGGTTTCAGAGTGAGATTATGTTATCATAACAGAAAAAAATGAGCCAAGGCTTCTTTACATCTGTATCTTGGACGCAGACATGAACTTTCCATAATTTTGTTGAATTATTGCTTGATTTTCTTGGAGACACTGCTAAACATGTTGCTTATTCTCTATTAAATACAAGCGATGGAAAAATACTTTTATGATAATCTCATGACTATAAGAGTGAAATAAATCAAATATGATATGAAATAAGTGATTTTTGGCTTGTAATAGACTCCTATAATAGACATCTATATTTCCCTTTTTTATCAGCATTCTTTTCATTTTTTAAAAACCCACCGTTTCTTTTCTTCCTCCACTCGGATGTCTCCCCTCCTTCAATCTCTGAGGTTTGATTTCACATTTGAATAGTTATTCCCAGATTTCTGCACAGATAGCAGCCAAACAAACAGCACCTAGAGGAGAGGGAGAAATCCTCCCTCCCTCCATCCATCCTCCCTCCTTCCTCCCCCCTCTGCAGCGCTGCCAGCAGACACACTGTAGTGGAGATTATGGTTGGGAATGACAAGCACGCCGTCTGATACCATATCCGCTCTGAATTACAGATCAGCCTTTTTTAAATGATACTTTAAATACTTGCTGCAGGCTGTGAGTTTTCACAGGCTCTTATTTCATTGTTATTACACTAGTAGCATATTTTGTTAGAAAATCAGTGTTGGCGCTTATTTAAATGAGGGGAAGTGGAAGGCGATAGACACTCCAGTGTGTGATTTCACTGTGCCACTTTGGAAAATCCCTGTGTGTACCCCGCTCTGTCACATTCCTCACATACACCCACCGCCGTGCCTTTTATTATGAGGGGAATTAAAAGGGAGCGCAGTGAAAGGGACAAAAGAGAAAGGACAAATTGTAATTGCTTTGATTTGTGTGTGCATTTGTGCTCGGCTGGGGGGTTTTGTGCAGCCCATTAAGGGTTAGATTCCCACACACTCAGAGGATTGCGGCTTCCATCAGCTCTCCGTCATGTTTTCTGATTGGGTGTGAGAAGCTGGGCTGAATTAACTTGACCATCATCTGCCTGATCTCTGAGTTAAACTGAGGTCTTTGTTTTGCTTTTTTCCTTCAACACATGGAAAGAGGAGAGGTCAGGAGGCACAGTACCTGCTGTGACCTGCTGGATGGCGCTGTTGCCCCAGTGTTGCTCCCTCAGTTTGGATGAAAAAGGTCCCTGGGCTTGAGGCTCTGAGCTCTTTGTGCTGCTTTCATGATGGGATTCTCTGGAGAGCAGAGGATGGAGAATACACTCCTCCTCACCCCTCTGCCTCCCCCTCTGCTGGAATTCACCCCAGTCTGACACACTGAGAATGAAAACCTGCGGTTCCACATCCCTTGCTCGCTTGTTGACAGCGTTAACGGCCTTTTCATGTGTTTTGACGGCTGAAAATGAAGCATAAGGAGCAGCAGGCTGAGGCTTTCAGCCTGGGAATGATCGCTGTCAAAATATGCTCCTTGTTTTCTGAAAATCATCTCTAACGGAGAGAGGGGAGCCATTTAACCGCGTTAACCTTTGACCTTTGCACATCTCCTGCTGCTCATCGTCCTCCTCAGGTCCAATTGCAGGTTGGGGTCATAATTCAATGATTTAACAAAAAAAAATCAAACTTTTACATTTCTTAATTATCCTATTAATCCTCATTTTCCCATCCGTTAAAGCAGTTTTTTATTTATTCTATATTTGCATTTCTATAATGAGTATTTTCATCATACTGAAATGCTATATTTAGTCATAAGGTAATTATAAATAATATTATTTTCTCTAAAAGTGTATTTCGTTTATGGATTTTATTTAGTTTTGTTTGATCTAAATTATTTTATTTCTTTTTTTTAAAGAAAGTTTTTTTCCTTTTATTCTTTCTGTAAAATATATATCTTTGGATTTGTGATTAAAACAAAGTTTTTGACAATATTTACACCATGGGCTTTTATTTGATGCATTTTTATTATTCTTTTTGTTTGATGCTTGTTTTTGCTTGTTTTCTCATTTTTAAATGAGCTTTTAAATTATTTTTTTGTCTTTTTAACTCATTATTATAAGGTTTTCTATATAAATATTACCGGTACACTTTTAGTTCTTTGTGTGTTTCAGTAAATAATGCTGAACTAATACTTTTCACTTACCAGGCCGAATTTTCTCTCCAGCTAAGCCCAGATGCTCTGGAACCTGCTGCAGCCCGGACAGAACATTTTTAGCATTGCATGCTATGCAGAAGCTCCATCTGCACTCCTGAAGGTTGATGGCAGGAACATGGTTTTTGTTCAAACTGGTCAATTGTTTCATGGCAGCTGCAGACTGTGCATCCAGCTGTGAAGTTTAACCTAAGAACTATAGAGAAAAAAGGGAACTTTTGTAATGTAGCTACAGAAAAACGCAGCTAGCGTCTTCATATCTTACAGTTTTTCTACATGCAATAAACAAGAGCTTCATATAAATGGCGAATTATGCTCCACAAAGTGCACTTTTTCTGTCAGACTCATGCTATCCGATGCAAACTGGATTGACGATAAGTTCAGCTGGACCTATATTTACTGTACATCGTCCTGAATCGGTTCTAATCAGTGCAGTGAGTGGATAAAATGATGCTGCAGGCTACAGTAGGTCGACCGAAACCTGAAGGTGACTGTTTGCCTTGTAACAATGTTCCCTTCATATTCAGCTCCTCCTCATCGAAAATACAGAACAAACCTCAATTCTGCAACAGCATTTAATGCATCATGACATAAATCTGAGGTTTTCACTTCAGAGAGAAACCCGTCTGCAGCAATGATTCGGTCTGAGTAATGTTGGGAATATCTCTGCAGAGGCTGGAAACATGTCCAAACACTCGGCTCCAGTGAACTCCGTCTTAATGATCCGAGCTTCCTCCCGTGTTCCTGCTCTTTATGCCGCCATCTAACACTCCTGCACCCTTTTTTGAAATAGTTTGGCATTGTGAATGCAAGCCTGCTTGTGTGGAGCCAGACACAGAGCCTCGGTAGTGAAAAGGCAAGTGTTAGTCAGCACCAGCACCTTGTGGTTTTGTTGGTTTGTGAAGAGAGACATGTTGTCATCTCAGAGGAAGTTTCTGTAACTCTGCCTCAAAGTGAGACACAGAAATGAATGTATTTTTCCAAGGTAAAGGGTATAAATGGAGTAAAGGTGACAGTTTTTTACACCTCTTCAGCTTGATATGAAGCCTTTGTGTGAAATATTCTAAATCAGTTCTGCAGGAAGAAGCCATCAGAATCCAGGCCTTCAAATCTGTTCCTTTATATCCATCCCAGCATCTCGCCTCATATCTCCTTAACACAGTGTTCTTCGTCCTTTTCCAATCTAACACCTTATTTCTCGCACTGTTTTCTACCACTTGAATATCTTTTTTCTTTCTTTTGGGTCTGCTTCTGTCTCCTTGAACCCCAGTCGGCCTCAGTGCATTCACTGGATGGACGGATGGATCTGAAATCAAAAAGAAGAAAGATGACTAATGTTTGTTTATTGCTTTATTAAGTAAAAATATTATGCAACTCAGACATGTAATGTCCTCCTGACTCTCTGTTAGGTTTAAACACCAAAACATTTTTTTGAGTAACCTGAAAAAAGGGAAAGGGGGGGGGAAAACAGAGAATTTTATTTAAAATTTTATTTTGAAAGGAAAAGTGATCGAGATGTTCAGTTACAATTCCCCCAAACCACTCTGAAACAAGCCCCCCGGCCTCTAAACGGGGGGCCTTTATTAAGGAACTCCCAAACTACAATTTTGGTTTTCCGGGGGGGGGGAGGGGGGGGGGCTTAAAGGGGGGGTAAACCCCCGGGGGTTGGGGGGAACCGGAATTTTCTGCAAAACATTATACAGTATCATGGAAAAAGGCTTTCACTCCTTTCTCCCGGGGGTTATTTGAGGGGCTTTTCCCCGGTTTTTTTCCCTTGCTAAAACCTTGAGCACCAGCCTCAGCACTCCTTTGCACAAAACTTAAAACATTAGTACAAAAACAAACAAGTAAAATACTTCAACACCCCTTTATATAAAAAGTGAAAAAAGGGATAACAAAATGTGTGAGCATAAAAATATGACCCAGTGTGTAAGCATAATAATATGTTTAAAAAGTAATATGATTAAAGTAGAAAAAACTTGTAAAATTTTAATCCAACTTTTCCCCCCCCTTTTTAATTCCCCTTGAAGCTATTTATTTTATCATTCAGAGTCATTTCTTTCAGTTTTTTCAACTATAAAAATCATTTTTTAAAGCTGTAAAGGGTACACTCAGGGGTTTTAAACTTTAAACTGGGGGGTTTTCGGGTTTAATATCATTGGAATTAGGAAAAAAAGTCGGGAAAAATGCAAAGGACCCTCCTTTCTTCTCGCTGTCTTCTCTCAATGGGTATTTTTCAGTGGGGCATGAGGGCATATTTTTTTCTGTTTTCCCAGGGGTTGGGTATTCCCGGGGTAATCAGTTATTTAGCAGCGCCAAAATTTACAGGGAAATCCCAAAAACATCCCCCATAAGGTCAAGATGGCGGAAAAATACAGCTATAAAACTTTTAAAAAAAAAGCCCCAATTTTGTTTTTTTTTTCCCAAAAATGTCTAAAAACCCCTCCCACATTTTTGTGTCAACTCCAAAAATGGTCTTTCATTTTTGTTAAGGAGCAAAGGCCTTAAAGGGGCCTTTGGGGGCTGCCATCTGCAGGGGTTTTTGTTGGGAATAAAGGTGCAACAAATTTCTCCCAAAAATAGAGCACACACCCTTTTTTCGGGGGCTAACAGCATGTAAAAATCCACCCAATACGGTTTTTTTGGAAAGCCTTCGAGAGGAAAGTGAAATTTGGGTTCATGGACGGCGGAAAAACCCTCGTTCTGTTTTTTTTCCCACCCTTTGGACGTTAAAGGGATGTAGTTGATTCTTTTTAAAAATTTTTTTTATTTAGAGTAAAACCCTGGGCTAAAAAAGGGGGGGTTTCAAAAACCCCCCCCTGCAGATATTGTTTGGGTAGTTTTATTTTTTTCGGGAAAACACCTCTGGTAAAAACCAATGCTATCGATATAATAGGGTCACTCCACTCCTTTGCTTTTTCAGTTTGCCCCTCCTCCTTCTGGGTTGGGCCTCTGTGTAGGTAAAATGCTTTTTTGCAGTCGTTAACTTTTTACCCCTTTTGTGAGTGTGTAACAAAAAAACAGGAAAAAATCAAAGTGACGCAGCACAAAAACCATGGTGTTACATGGAAGTTTGTCAAAAAAATTTGGGTCATCTCCACACCCCCCCACCAAGGGTGCTGGGGGGATTGGGGTTTTAAAAAAAAGGGGATACCATTTAAAACCTTGCACTTTTGTGTTTCATTTAGTGTCCCAAATTTGGGGGCCCGCCCCGGGTTGGGTTTACACAGGGAAATTTGCCACGTTTTAATTTTTTTCCCCAAAAAATTGGTTTTTTTTTTCCTCGTTGTGGTCCGGGGATAGATTTTAAATCCCAATAGGTGCAATTACCCGGGATGGGCCCGTAAAAATTCCCATTATATTTAAAAAGAAAATTGGGGAGTTAGGGTTTGGCAGGAAACCCACACGTAACAGCGGTCTAGCTCCCAAAACGCCCCAAGACAATCTTGGGACCTGTTTTAGCTGCTTGTTCTGCCATTAAAAGCCAGTTGTTTGTTTGCCCAGAGATTCCAGTGATGACTTGAAACAATTCATCTGTTTTAAGCGGACCATTAATATTTTGAATTTTTATCTGTTCACCTTGGGCAGAAGTAAGAATCCCTTGTATCTCATCTCTTTCTTGTGTAATATTTACGGGGCACAAATACAAAGGCCAACATGGATCGGTTCCACTAGACCGTGCACATAGAAATGAGGAAGAACAGCCTTCCTTCTCAAGGGGTTCTACCGTGGAGTTTATTGTCATAGTGAAAACTTTGGAGGCATGGTTAACAGTGAACCCTGATATTCTACTCATCCATTTCTTAGCTAAAGGTGTCCATCCATATGATCCCTTTTTCCACTGTCCAGTGGTTCTAAATACGTCTCCCCAACCATTATGAGTTCTTTGAACTACGCGAGGAAATAGGTAGAAATCATAACCCGTGCCAATTTTCGGGTTCATTTTTAAAATTTTTGCGAAAAATGTTTGAAAAGGAATAGTCCCCCAAAAGATTATTTCTAGTAGAGTTATACCCCGGATAGAGCCCCTTTTTAAACAAAAAAGTGGATCATTGGGGCCCAAAAAGGGAATCCTTGCCCGAGTGAAAAGTTTAAAAAAAAAAAACCTAAAAACAATTAATCGCAAAAATCATCTGGGGTTCAAACTTCAAAAAGTGTTCTATGGGTAATCTTTTTACAAAAAATGGCTATTTCCCCCTATGACCCCCTCGGCAGATTTGTTAAACCCTTTAAACCATTTTGAAAAATGGTTGAATGCTAAAAAATAAAAACCCCCCCTTTTTTCGATGGATTTCCCCTCTGGGGGTGGGTGAAGGGGGCCCCAAATGGGGTATTTTATAACAGGAAAAACCACAGTAGAATTACTAGAGTGCTAAGCAGGGGCGGAAAGGGTTTTCCACAGAATAATTAAAAAAAGTGATTTTACTTATTACTCATCGGATCTAACTATCATTTCCCCTTGCAATCCTTTTAAAGAAAAAAAAATCTATTATAACCAAACAAAATTAAAAGGGTTTAAATGGGTTTGGGGAAAGCCCCCTTTTTTTGGGGTTCTTAAATTTAGCCCCTTATTAGACATGTTTAAAAAAAGGGTTTTTTCCCATAGAAAAATAAATCCTATGCTGTATAATGATGCTCAATCCCAAATTTCAATCCTACAATCCTCCCGTTTGAGACTTGGGGAAAAAAAATCATGACTAAATATAGCAGCTCATTAAAAGGGAATTTTTTTTTTTGGGAAAGGATTGGTTTATGTTCTGGTCACAATAGGTCCCTTTCTTTGGATTTTAAGATTTTTTGGCTGTTTAAAACATTTTGTTTCGTTGAATGTCACCCCCAATTTCACATGTATTTAATAAGGGAAATTTTATTTTTAAATTCCCAATTTTTACGATAAAATTGGGAAAAGGGCAACTAACAATTTTTTTCGTAAATCGTTCAGTTTTCGTTAATTCTTTCGTTTTAATTGGTTGGGCCCAAAGTTCTGTGAAGAAGATTATTAATGACTTTAAAACCAGGTAAAACCAAAAAAACCCCCTCCTGAAGAGCCCCGGACAGAAAAGTTTTTGCCCAAAACAAAAAAAATTTAAAAATCGTACTTCCCAAAAGGGTTTTAAAAATTTTATTTTACAGTTTTGGTATAAATTACCCCCAAAGGGGGTTTACTCTGCCGGGGAAACCCCAAAAAAAAAAAATTTTACATTAAAAAAAATGGGGTTAGAGTTCTATACTCCATTTAATGTTTGAATCCCCTAAATTTTTTTTAAAGAATATCAAATAAAAAATTAAATTTTGGGTTTTCATGTTTTCACCCCACAAATAAAAACCATGGATGGCAACACGGGGAAAACCCTACAGCCCCAGTTTGTTAAACCCTTTTATAGGGGGAAGTTATTATTTTAATGAATGTTTTTATTTTGCTTGATACAGAGAGAGAATAGTAGGTAAAAATACAAGAGGGGGGTTTAAAAACTCTGCACAATTTTTATTTTTTCAAAGAAAGTACTGTTTTACCGTCTGTCTCAGTTGTTAAAATAAAATCATTTTCAAAGTGGAAAAACAGTCCTAATTCCACATTCATCAAGCCGGTTTTCCCCAACATTGATAAACAGTTTAAAGTTTTTGTGTGCTTAAAAAATTTTTTTTAAAATGTAGAAAAAATGCCCCTTTTTCTCTTTAAAAAAGGGAATTCCTCTCTCAGTATGATGCTATATCAAGCATAAAAAAAAAAGGGCATGCAAAATGCTTAGTACCAAGGGAACACCAGCCCAATAGGTCCCTACCGGGGAGGGGGGTTTCCCCCAGCCTCTGTCTAAAGCAAAAGCAGGGGCTGAGCACCCTGCCTAAGAGGAAAATGAAAAACCGGAAAGTCAGTACAGAAAAGCCGGAAAGGAGAGTCCTTCAGGTCTCTCAAACCAAAAAACCAAGCGGGACCCCCCTGCACGGGCCTTTTAAAAATGCCCTTGACTAATGGGAATTATGCAGTCTCAGGTCCTTGGCCAGCCCCCGGGAATTTTGTTTTTTAAACCGGGTTGTTCTGCCATGTCCCACTGTCACCCCAGGAAAACTTTTGGGGGGGTGCTATTCACATGTAAAAGTTAATCCCAATTTAAAATCCTTATTTGTCCCTATTAATTTTTTGTTTTTGTTTAAAAATGCTTTGGGCCCAAAAAAAGGGCCTCGAAGGCTGAAAAAATAGAGAGGAAAAAGGGAAAAAGGAAGAGGGATTTAAACCTAAAAAAACAAAAAAAGAATGTCAAACCCCCAATTAACATTTTCTATCTGAAAGAAGGGGGATCTTTTTTAAAAAGGTTTTTCCCTTGTCGGGGGGCCCCCCTTTCCCGTCCATGCCCGGGCCCCAAATTTCCCAAATCCGCCCCGCCTATAGACCATAAATGACAAAAAAAAAAATTGATTTTCAGCGGGCCCCTGACCCCAAAGGATTTAGCAGCCCCTTTTAAAAGGGAAAACCCCAAAATTTCAGGTTTGGGTTCAGGGGTGGCTGTGGGGAGATTTAAACCTCCCCCCATATCTTTTGGGCCAAGCCCCCACAAAGGGCCCCCCCCGAACGGGTAACCCTTGTGGAGGTGCGGGCATAGGAGAATAAGCCGGTGGACTCTCAACTTTTTGGAGCTGGCAAGAAATGGGGTGAAGCAAAAAGCAAACGCAGCACCCAAAATTTTAAATTTTGGGTTTGTGTGAAAAACTGCTTGTGCAGCTGTTTTTTGCTTGCTGTTTTTCTACGAAATTTTTTGGGGCAAGGGTAAAAGGGTTCTTTTTTGTGGGGCTGCCGGCCTCCTGTATCAAAACAAAGTTTAACAGGAGTTGGCCCCGGACCATTTAGAAAATATTTCTGGTCAAAAACATTTCTTAAAAAAAAAACTTCTAAATTTAAAGGGCATCCTATTTTCATCCTCCATTTCTTTTAAAAAGAGAAAAGGCTGCCCTTTTCTAGTCATTTTTGGCTTCCTCTTTTTTTGGTTTTCCCTTTCCAATTTTCTAGGGTATGTGGCCTTCTTTCCACATGAAACCCAAAACCCTGTGGGAAATTTTCCCGTTGAGCGGATCCAAAACCTCTTTCCCCCCCCACGGCCTCGGCCTCCCGCCCCGGCCCCTACCTTGGACTGTGATAAAACACATGTTTCCCCTTCCTCCTGATAAAACACAGTGGATTCTTTTTTTTAAATTTTTTTTACTTTTTATGACTTTATCTGCATGCAGGGCGTGATTTATATCTTTTGGAGCGTTCCACCAATCATTTTCATGTGGGGGCGATTTAAACCCCTTCTTGAATTATATTCTTCCCCAAACCTTCTTTGGGGGGGATTCCTTCTATGCTTTTCTAAAAATCCCTTTCCCTTTTTAAAGGGTTTTGGGATTTCCATTTCTGGGGGGGGGGGGGGGGGGGGGGGGGGGGTTTTTTTATTTTGGGCATTTTCCCTCAAACCGGCCCCGGCCCCAAGGGGGGTAATTTTTAAATTTAAAAGGAAACGTTGGGGGGAATGCTCCTTCCCCTTCCAAGGGGGGGTTCCAAGGGGAACAAACCGGGTGGTCCGGTTGGGGGGCCCCGGGGGTGGGGGCCATTAAAAAAGTTGGGGGGGGGGGGGGGGGGGGGGGGGGGGTAAGTTTTTTTGAAACCCCAATCCCCACAGAACCTTTGGACCTAGAATTTAACCCTTTGGGGGGGGATCATTTTGTGGGGAAGTGGGTTTAGGAGGGGGCTGTGTTAAAAAGGTGCTTTCTAATTTTTGTGGGGGGGAAAAAAGTTTGGGGGCTTCCCCCCCTGGGGGGGAGGGGAGGGGGAGGGGGAACGGCTGCAGGGGGCAGCCCCCTTTCCCCTTGGGTGGGGAAATTTTTTAAAAAAACAATTAAATTTGGGCCCCTGGTAACACATCCTCCAAAATTTTTAAAAACCATCTTTCCCTTTTCCTTTTTTTCCCCACCCATCCCCCCCCCTTTTTCCCCCCTTTGGGTTTTCCCCCCCCTTTTTCTTAGCTCTGCCCCCTCCCTCTTCTCTCTGACCTGCCAATTTCATCCCCGCCTGGTTTCATTTTAAACCCTTTTTGCCATCAAAGTGTCTTTATTTTTTCTTTTTTTTTTTTATTTTTTGTTGGGAATTCTTTAATGTTTGTGGTGCTCCCTTTTTCCTTTTAAAAAAACCCTAGTTTTTTTTATCCAGTGCCACAAAGGGGGTAAAACCCCTGATGGGGCATCATTTTCCCCACCCGCTTTCCAATTTTTTCACGGGGGTTTCTCTAAAAAACTTTTGTTTTTTTTTACTTTGTCCTTTTCCCCTTTTGGGAAATAAAAATTTTGGGCCCCGGGGGGTTTTTAACACCTGTCGGGGTTTTAAACACTGGGGGCTTCAGACAAGATGGGGGGATTTAACTACTTTTTGTGGTAAAAAATCACTCCAAACCCTTTTCAGGGGGTTTTCCCTTTTCTAAAAAACATTTCCCCAAACCACCATTTAACCCTTGTCTTTTTGGGATAAATACAGGGTATCTGTGATATCTTTATTTCCCTTTTTTCACACACAAATCACACCCACACTGCGCAGTTAAATTTTACTTTAATTTTTTAAAAACAGAGGGCGGGCCCCCTTTCCCACGCAGAATTTAACTAGTTTTTCAACTCGGGGGGCCTGCCCCTTTCAAATAGGGGCACCTGCCCCTCCCCGGGGGCTTTTTTAAAGGTTTTTAAAAATTTTTGTTTTACTGAAAAGAGGGCAGAAATTTTTTCAGGGTTTTTTGTCAAAGGGGGCCTGGGTTAAACCCCAAACCGGGAAATTTTAATATTTAAGATAGAGGACACCGCCCCCTTTACGAGGTTTAAACTGTTTGCAAAAAAAAAGGGGGAAACTCGTGACCCCCTTTGCTGTCCCCTTTTACTTCAAAACTTTTTTTTTTTTTTTTTTTTATTATTATATTTTTATAAATTTTTATATTTTTATATATTTTTCTTCCCAAAAATTCACCACTCCTTAAATTAAAAAAAAAACTACCCCACAATTCTTGCGTCCTCGGAAATGCTTCAAAAACCCTCGGGACCCCCGCCTTTAAGGGAGAGACCAGTCCCCTAAAGGTCTCTTTTCGCGGCCGCAGGCTTTTGGGGGCTCACTTACCTGCTGGGGGTCGTGGGTATCTTGAATTTCCCGGGCCCAAGGACCCAAATTTAAAGTTTTGGTTTAAACACCAAACATTTTTTTGCAGTAACCTGTACAAAGGAAGACACAGAGAATTTTAGTATGATTTACTTTCCCAAGGGGGAGGTGATCGAGGGCTGGGTTTAGTTTTAAAAAATCCAAAACCCCTTGAAAAAGGGTCCGCTCTCACAAGGCCCTTTTTTAAGGAACTCCCCAACTTTCAATTTTTGGTTTCCCCACTTTTAAAGGGGGGGGTGAAACCCATTTGGGAAACCCGGGAAATCTGCAAAAATTATTTCAGTTCAGAGATAAGAGCTTTCACTTTCCCTTTTTCCGGGGTTAGGGAGTGCATTTCCCCTTTTTTTCTCCTTCGACCTTGAGCTGCCAGTCTCAGCACTCCATCTTCACAGACTTAAAACATTAGTACAGAAAAACAAATAAAATACTTCAACACTCTTTTGATATAAGGGGAAATAAGGGTAACAAAATGTGTTTAGATAATAATATGATCCCAGTGTGTAAGCATAAAAATATGATTAAAGTAATTTGAAAAAAAGTAGAATAAACTTTTTAAATTAATCCAACACTCTCTCATTAAAAAAATTCCCTTTAAAACAAAGGGTTTAAAAAAGGTTTGAAAAATCTTGCAGGACAAAAAAAAAAAAAAACACTTTATTGAACTGGACACTGAAGGAAATGTGGCACATTATCCTGCTGTTGAGGAAAATACTTTTAATTTCTATTTAATGGATCCAGTTAAAAACTGGAAACTGTGATGCAAACTTGATACCTACATTTCTGAACGACCTGTTAATGAAGAGTAAGAGTAATTCATTTCCACCCTTAACACTCACATGCTTAGTATATATATGAGTTGAGACAGTTTTTTTTTTAGAAAACCCAAATTTAATTTTCCCTTTTTCCCGCATCTGGCAAAACATGAAATGGTCAATTGTTCACACCAAGCATCTTGTAGCGACAGTGGAGAGGAAAAAATCCCCTTTAAAAAGCAAGAAACACCAGCAGAACAAGAACCCCGGGTCAGCTGAGCACCCTCTGCTAAGGGCCCCACTGGGGTTCAAGGGGACAGATGGGGAGAGATAGAAAAGGAAAAAAGAACACTGATCTATAAATAAATTTCTAATTTTGAAAAGCAACGGTAAAACCAGGGGGGGGTCCAAAAAGGGGGGGGGGGGGGGGGGGGGGGGGGGGGGGGTTTTCTCAGATGAGCTCTAAGTCAGTTTTTTATTTAAAGGGTGAAAGAGAGAAAATCCAGTTAGTCCCCGTAACTCCATAGCTATGTGTTTTGAGAGAAACAAAAGGGCCAAAACACTAAAAAAAAAATTTCTCAAAAACCTCCATCTTAAACAAAGGTGTTGATGGCAAACAGCACAGCTAATATTTCTCTCCAAAGGGTGGAATCCAGCCAAACAGGAACCCGACCAATGAAGCTACTTTGAGGGAAAAAACAAGGAGCAGAACCTTTGAGATTGAATAATAGATTCCCTTTTTCAGAGTGGAAGGGAAAAGAGATAGAATGGGGAAACAGAAAAGATGAAAAAGGATCCCTATGTCCTCCGCAGTCTAACCTATAGCAGCATAACTATGATGTTGAAAAAAAAGTAAAAAATTAAATTTATTGCATTGTTGACTCTGCAGCAATCCCTCATATTTAAAAAATTTCATGTAGTGAAAAGTGGACAGAAAAAAACCCCACCCGAAACAAACCGGGTTTCCCTTTTGCAACTGCATTTTCTTAAAACCTTCACCCGTACTGTTAATTTTTTTTGTGTTTTTTATATGTGTCATGAAACAAGGACGATGGACCCCGTATTCAAGGAGAGGGCAAAAAGTCTAAATTTAAAAAAAAACAAAACGGACAGAACCCGGGTTTCAGATCAGGCAGGAACAGAACAGGTTGCAGGATCCAGGCTTCCAGGCAATAACAGAGCTCCGGGACAGGTTCAGAGTCTGACAGGGTCCGAAAGCGTGACCAGGTGGTCACGCACAGGAGCAGACAGGATCAGGTGCAGCTGAGCAGGCTCAGTTGGAAGAGGGTAGCCGAGACAGGACGTGAACCAGAACTTGATGCAGGACCTTTAAACTGGTCTCCTCCCTGGAGCCAGGCTTACACACAAAAACCCTCTTTCCACTGGCTGCTAGGATCCAGGACATAAAAAAACAGACAGGCTAACAGAAAGAACAAATAATGATCTGGCATCGAATGCTCAGGCTGAACTGAATATAACCAAGAGGAAACAGGTGAGAGGAATAAATCATAATTGAGGCAGGGAGGGGAAAACAACAGGTGAAACAGGCCAGATCATGACAATATGATAAAGTGTGTTAATGCATCCTATGACAGTTGAAGTAGTGAAATATTGTTCCTCGTTCTTTCCCAGAAGGTGAACACGGCGCAAAACCCCTGGAGCTAACAGGAAGGTTAACAGTCTGAGACATTTCCACACTCATTCACCTTGTTCCCAAAGCAGCGTCCAAATGAAACAGAGATATTCATGGCTCCTCTCCATGAACATAAAAACTCGGACCTTCTGCCCTGACCATTCAATTAGCCGCAGCGGTCCGTGTGTAGGCGTGTGGGAGAGGAGTGCAAACCGCTGCCCTGTCTGAGCAGCCAAGCTCAACTAAGGGCCCGACTCAACCCGGCAGCTTAGAGCTAACTGGGTCAAAGCTGGCGGTGTGGGAACCTGGGACTGTGCAGAGTGTAGGAGTGAGTCCTAAACAGAGAGAAGAACAGACTAACAGCTTTATGCTACGCTTACCTCTGTGCAGCGACGCCTGCACCATGTTTAGTGACCACATGCTGAGGTGGAGCGCGAAGCTAAGGGGCTGAAAAACCACCAACCTCCTCAGCATTATTTTGAAGGAGGGATAACCTGGATGATTCATTTCTGATAGCAGGCGGAGAGTCGTGAAAGTCTTAAAGTGTGACTTAAAAAACACTCTTCTGCCATTTAGAGGAGTGAGAACAGATACGTATAAATGGAAACAATCTTCAATGTTTTAACATGAAATCATAAAGTCATTTTGCAGCTCATCAGTTCCTTTTTAAAACATATACAGATATAAAACCGGCCCCTCATCCCCACCGATATCTTTCCACAAACGGCTCCTGTTGGCAGACAGGTGGCGCCGCATCTGTCCAACGTGTTGCACAGCCTCGTGCGTGTTTAACCTTCTCCGCCACCATCCTTTCTGTCCTTCAGACACGTCATGCGTATGTGCTCTGCCACATTACGTCTTTCAGCACCGTTCTCTGTGTTTGTGCTCTCAGACACGGTCAAGCTCCAGTGGTTTTCTGCAGTAGTTGTTGAGTAATCAAAGCCCAATTCTTTTGTGGTTCTGGTTCCAAGCTAAAAGGGTAACCTGTAACAACACAGCAGTTTTAATGGGCATTCAGAGTCCAATGAGGGTTGTTTTATTCATGTGAAAATCTGTGGAAAATCCTAATTCTTTGTTTTGCTCTGAGTCACTTTCATTTCTGTCTTAAAAGCGTGATGTCCTTATTTGGACACACCCGTAATACTGCGACTGCTGTAGAATTAGTAACATTGAGGTAAACAAAGACATGCTCTCTCATCTTTCTCATGTTTAAGATCTGCTGAAAGTAACGGGACTCTTGATGTCTTCATAGTTCCCCTGAGAAAAAGGAAGCTCTTAATCTTTAATTAAAAGTTTCTCTTTTCAAAATAAAAGTCATGGAGGTCCTTTTAGATCCGACCTAAAACAAGGACAGCCTTTTATTCTAGTGGCTTCATAAAAGGTCAAAGGCTGTATTGGAACATTAAGCCTGGTTATTATCATCTGCTGTGAGTCAGATGGATTCTACAAAGATTAACACGATCATAATAAGCAAAGAATCCATCTTTAGGAAGACAGCCACAGATGTTTTTAAACAGGTTTGGTTTTAAAAAGGATCCTTTTAAAAAGGGGGCCTCCCCGGGGGAGACAAACGGT